>NC_090372.1:97032964-97117200 GCF_036365525.1 Heterodontus francisci | reverse complement strand
TCTCTCTTTCTTGCTCTCTCTCTATCTAACTCCCCCCCCCCCCGCCCCCCCCACTTTACTGTTGCTGAGGGCAGGAACAGCGGTTTCCAAACTTTTAAATAAAAATTGGAACCTGCCGGAAAACCCCAAATCTGTCCAAAGTTTGGAAATCGCTGTTGTGCTCTCAGCAGTTCTTAGCTGTGAAACCAACAGCTGTGTTTTTTCTTTAAGCTGGTCTGGTCAGAAAGAAGAAGCCAATGGGAAATTTCTCATTCCTGAAATTACCCATCATGGACCTCAAAATTTTTTACCACAGTCATGAAGGTGCTTCCATTATTAATATTTTTGAGGACTTCTGTTCAAAAGACTGTGGAAAAATACCTATGGAGATGCTGGACTCTTTTTAAAGGGCATTGGAAGGACACTTGGGACTTTGTAAAAGTAAACACTTACTGGAAGTCACATGTCTTAAGCTAAGTAAATAGCCGGAGACTTATGAACTATGAAACTATTTGGTGTTGTTTACAGCGAAGTCACATGTCTAGATTTATGGTGGTCAGGAGTTTTGGTTTTGTTTTTTGTATTGTTTGGAATTCAGTCAGTGTATCCTACTAAGAGAGAAGCCACCCAACTCGTCCTTTGCCACTTGTGTTGAAAATCTTCTGAGAATCCCATATGATAGCTGAATCCACTAATGCAGTAATCCTCCCGGAAAGCCTGCAAGACTTCCTCTCGACATCTCCTGAACAAACTACTTCTGAAAATATCCCAGTGACAGCTGCATGTGTCTAGTGACACCCATCTATGTGTACCAGGACGCCAGGCCGAGAGTCATCTGGAACATTTCATATCTTATCCTTTCTCTTCAAGAATTAACAATTATTTGGCCAAAGTATTATTTTTTATAAAGTTGATCTCTGCAGAGAAAGCTTCTTTATTTTTATTTAATTGGTCTGTGTGTTAGGATATCTTAGAAGGGTAGATATTTATACTTACATATTACAAATTGTGTTAGTAAGCTTTGCATCTTTATTGAATAAGTCTTGTTTCATAACAAAGTAATTTTATTTATTAAAAACCTGGTTGGTGGATTTGTATTCGAAATGGATAGATAAAAGTATATAATTGGCCATATCCAATGGTAAATGGTATTGTAGGGCAGTGTACGCCCGTACCTTTACACCGGGTGCACTTGGAGTGCAACCTTGTTTCAGGACAGTGACCTTAGGGATTGTCCCTAGTTTGCCTGTGGATGGGGTTGACCTGCTCCTAGGTAATGATCTGCGGGGTGGGGGGGGGGTGGGGAGGGTGGTAGCTTCCCCAGTAGTGATAGAGAGACCGAAGGAGGTCAGAGAGACAGGGCAATGGCAGGAGACGGTCCCCTGCAGTTCCCCTGAATGTGTAGTGAATCAGTCCATGACCAAATCAGCTCCCCCATAGGAAAATGAACTGGCATTACAAACAGATGACCATTAGTTCTGTCTGTCTGAAACTTTATTTGGAAAGTTAGAGCACCCAGGGAATGGATTAAATGGATCTTCCCCAGCTGAGGCTCAGCAAGCCGACCCAGTATTAGAATTAGAATTAGAATTAGAATATTACAGCGCAGTACAGGCCCTTCGGCCCTCGATGTTGCGCCGATCATCTGACCTACACTATTCCATTTACATCCATATGTCTATCCAATGACCACTTAAATGCCCTTAAAGTTGGCGAGTCTACTACTGTTGCAGGCAGGGCGTTCCACGCCCCTACTACTCTCTGCGTAAAGAAACTACCTCTGACATCTGTCCTATATCTTTCACCCCTCAACTTAAAGCTATGTCCCCTCGTGTTTGCCATCCTCATCCGAGGAAAAAGACTCTCACTATCCACCCTATCTAGCCCTCTGATTATCTTGTATGTCTCTATTAAGTCACCTCTCCTCCTCCTTCTCTCTAATGAAAACAACCTCAATTCCCTCAGCCTTTCCTCGTAAGACCTTCCTTCCATACCAGGCAACATCCTAGTAAATCTCCTCTGCACCCTTTCCAAAGCTTCCACATCCTTCCTATAATGCGGTGACCAGAACTGCACGCAATACTCAAGGTGCGGCCTCACCAGAGTTTTGTACAGCTGCATCATGACCTCGTGGCTCCGAAACTCGATCCCCCTACTAATAAAGGCTAACACACCATATGCCTTCTTAACAGCCCTATTAACCTGGGTAGCAACTTTCAGGGATTTATGTACCTGGATACCAAGATCTCTCTGCTCATCTACACTACCAAGAATCTTCCCATTAGCCCAGTACTCTGCATTGCTGTTACTCCTTCCAAAGTGAATCACCTCAGACTTTTCCGCATTAAACTCCATTTGCCATCTCTCAGCCCAGCTCTGCAGCCTATCCATGTCCCTCTGTACCCTACAACACCCTTCGACACTATCCACAACTCCACCGACCTTCGTGTCATCCGCAAATTTACTAACCCACCCTTCTACACCCTCATCCAGGTCGTTTATAAAAATGACAAACAGCAGTGGCCCCAAAACAGAACCTTGCGGTACACCACTAGTAACTAAACTCCAGGATGAACATTTGCCATCAACCACCACCCTCTGTCTTCTTTCAGCTGGCCAATTTCTGATCCAAAGCTCTAAATCACCTTCAACCCCATACTTCCGTATTTTCTGCAATAGCCTACCGTGGGGAACCTTATCAAACGCCTTACTGAAATCCATATACACCACATCCACAGCTTTACCCTCATCCACCTGTTTGGTCACCTTCTCGAAAAACTCAATAAGGTTTGTGAGGCACGACCTACCTTTCACAAAACCGTGCTGACTATCGCAAATGAACTTATTCTTTTCAAGATGATTATAAATCCTGTCTCTTATAACCTTTTCCAACATTTTACCCACAACCGAAGTAAGGCTCACAGGTCTATAATTACCAGGGCTGTCTCTACTCCCCTTCTTGAACAAGGGGACAACATTTGCTATCCTCCAGTCCTCCGGCACTACTCCTGTCGACAATGACGACATAAAGATCAACAACAACGGCTCTGCAATCTCCTCCCTGGCTTCCCAGAGAATCCTAGGATAAATCCCATCTGGCCCAGGGGACTTATCTATTTTCACTCTTTCCAAAATTGCTAACACCTCCTCCTTGTGAATCTCAATCCCATCTAGCCTAGTAGGCTGTATCTCAGTAATCTCCTCGGCAACATTTTCTTTTTCTACTGTATTGAGAGTTAGCACAGGCTGCCCAGACTGAAATTGAAGCAGAGGGAGTCCCTGATTGCTACTATTTAAAGAATGAGGTACTGATCAGGAAGTGGAGTTCTCTTCACAGACCTGAGGACAAAGAGTGGATAGTGGTTTACCAGTTAGTGATGTCGCAGAGGCACCAGAGAGAAATATTAAGAATAAGAACATAAGAAATAGGAGCAAGAGTAGGCCATTTGGCCCCTCAAGCCTGCCCCACCATTCAATAAGATCATGGCTGATTTGCCGCAGACCTCAACTCCCCTTTTGTGCCAGCTCCTCATGGCCCTCAACTCCCCTATATTTCAAAAATCTATCTGCCTCCTCTTTAAATACTTTCAGTGATCCAGCCTCCACAACTCTCTGGGGTACAGAATTCCAGACATTCACTACCCTCTGAGAGAAGAAATTCCTTTACATCTCAGTTTTAAATGAGTGTCCCCTTATTTTGGAACTATGTCCCCTAGTTCAAGATTCCCCCACTGGTGGAAACATCTTAACATCTATCCTGTCAAGCCCCCTCAGAATCTTGTACGTTTCAATAAGATCACCTCTCATTCTTCTAAACTCTAATGACTAAAGGCCTAACCTGTTTAGCCATTCTTGATAAGTCAACCCCTTCATCCCAGGAATCAGCCTAGTGAAGCTCTTTTGAACTGCCTCCAATGCCAGTATATCCTTTCTTGAATACAGGGTCCAAAACTGTACACAGTACTCCAGGTGCGGTCTTACCAACACCCTGTACAGTTGTAACAAGACTTCCCTATTTTTAAACTCCAACCCCCTAGCAATAAAGGCCAAAATTCCATTTGCCTTCTTAATTACTTGTTGTACCGCCATGCTAACTTATTGTGTTTCGTGCACAAGAACACCCAGATCCCTCTGTGCTGCACTTTTTTGAAGTCTCTCTCCATTTAAATAACAGTCTGCCTTTTGATTCTTCTTACAAAAGTGCATGACCTCACACTTTCCTGCATTATACTCCATCTGCCAAGTTTTTGCCCACTCAACCTATCTATATCCCATTGCAGATTCCTTATGTTCACATCCTACCTATTTTTGTATCGTCAGAAAATTTGGATATATTACACTCTGCCCCCTCCTCCAAGTCATTAATACAGATAGTAAATAATTGAGGCTCTCTGAATGATCCTTGTGGCACTCCACTGGTTGCATCTTTCCAACCTGAAAAGGACCTATTAATCCCGACTCTTTGTCTTCTGTGAGTTAACCATTCCTCAATCCATGCTAATACATTACCCCAATACCACGATCTTGTGCAATAATCTTTTATGTAGCACGTTATTGAATGTTTCTGGAAAACTAAATACACTACATCTACCAGTTCCCCTTTATCAACTCTGCTTGTATATTATCAAAGAACTCTAGCAAATTTGTTAAACATGATTTCCCTTTCACAAAACCATGTTGACTCTGTTTGATTGCATTGAGCTTTCCTTAAAGTCCTATTTCGTCCTTAATTATGGATTCTAGTATTTTCCCAACAACTGATGTTAGGCTGACTGGCCTATAGTTTCCTGCTTTTTCCCTTCTTGAACAGGGGCATCACATTAATGGTTTTCCAATCCACTGAGACCCTCTCGGAATCCAGTGAGCTCTGGAATATTTGGACCAATGCCTCCACTATCTCTGCAGCCACTTTCTTTAAAACCCTTGGATGTAGGCCATCAGGAGCTGGCGACTTTTCTGCCATTAGTTTGTCAAATACTTTATCCTTCATGATAAAGAGTGTTACAAGATCTTTCCTTTCATTAGCTCCTTGCTTCTCTGATATATGTGGGATGTTTATAGTGCTCTCCTCTGTGAAGACCGATGCAAAATATTGGTTTAAATTATCTGCTATTTCACTGTTCCCCATTATCAATTCTCCAGTCGCATCCTCCAAGGGTCCCTTTAGCTACTCTTTTTATATACCCGTAGAAGCTCTTGCTGTTTGTTTTTATATTTCTTGCCAATTTTATTTCATATTTGAATGGCCCATGAGATTACAATGGTTGTACATGTCGGTATGTGAAAAACCAAAGCCTGCATAAGGCAGCAGTTTGACTGGCCAAAACTCCACAAAGATGTGGTGGAGTACTGTAGGAGTTACCACGTGTGCCAGGTTGCGGAGAAACCCCAACCGGTAGTGAAATCTGCACCCCTAATTCCTGTATCAGCATTTGGGAAATCCTCCAGCAGAGGGCTGGTGAATTGTAAGGGACCACTGCTGAGAACAAAAGGGGACAGACAGGCACAGGGCTGGCAAAAAGTTCGAGAGGAAAGGGGAAAAAGAGACAAAGAGGACAGGTTCAAGGAGGTAAAGCAGATTCCCAAATGACCATTCCCAATGCATTGCAGGCTGATAGTGAAGAAACCTGAAACCCCTTGGGCAACACATAACTATCTTAGACCCACCGCAAGGGAAAAGGGACAGTTTGAAGCAGCACTGCTCCAAAGGAAAGTCAGGCTGTAACAATTTTAAGATTTCTGAATGAATGAGAGAAATGCATGTATGTTTTTCTCTACTTTCTCTTCCTTCTAATTTATAATAAAATGCTCCCCATAATATCGCATTTCATTTGGTCAGAGGTGGAGGTGTGACAGAATGCAAACCTGCCAAATGGAAGCATTAATTTCATCATATGGAACACTATTTGAACTTTTACTGGACATTGAACATAACTTGTTTAAAAGACCACAGAGCTGAACCACTGAAAACATGGCTGTACATTTGCATTCTAAGAGACAGTTGCATCAAGAGATAGTGGAAGTTCTCCCTGATTCAATTAATAACATTGGGCTGGGCAACACTGATGATCAAAAGACATTGAGAGCCATTGTTTGTGTAAGATCCAACTCTCCACAGCAACACGCCCCCCCCCCCCCCCGCCACCGAGCTTTGAAGAATCAACAACCCTCGCAGGCGATGCTGTTTCAGACAAAGAGCTGGTCACATGACTAACCTGCTGGCCAACCTGGGAATTGATTGAATTGTGCCTCACAGAAAGGTTTGGGCAGACTTCAGCTTTGAAGACCAAGGAGAAGCAATGTCTCTCTCTCTCTCTCTCATGCAAAGTTCCAGGGACCCACAGAAGCAACTTAAGCCTCAAGACAGAAGACCCCTGCAGCCTTCTGGTACCAGTGAAACAAGTTTGAATGTGTGCACTGGGCCCCAATGAGAACTTCAAGACTTAACTCCAATCAAGGTCTTCGCATCCAAACCAAAAACAGTAACTGAATTACATCTACTACTTCAAACCTTTCCCCTTTAATTCTTTCTCCTCCTCTATATCTGTTTGTCTGTGTGTTTATCGTGTATACATGCTAGCATGGTTGCGTATTTTTAGTAGTTTTAACTGAGTTAGAGTTTTAAGGTTGATAATCTTACACCTTTCTTGTTTAAACCTGAGAAAGCCTGTTTGATTGGTTCCTTTACAATTACAATTAGAAAGCAGTGAGCAAGGATTCACTGAGGGGAAGCTAAAAACACAGTTTTTTAAAAGTGAAACGCTATTACGGTCAAACCATGAAAGGGGCGAGAGGGGAGACTGAGACCCCTTCCTCACCCGGTCGTTATAGTAGTGGTAGAGAAGGTAACCCAATTCTTCACTCGATATGGATTATTGATTGTGATCCAGTCGGACCAAGGTTCCAACTTTTTGTCTAACATTTTTCAGGAAGTTATGAGTAGTCTGGGTGTAACCACCCACAGACCCAAGGGGCTTTCGAACAGTACCATCAAATCCTCAATATGATGATCAGGGCATACCATCATGAATATCCCCATGATTGGGACAAAAGGCTGGAATTTCTTTTGGTTGCCACCTGGAATTTACCTAATGAGTCTACCGGTTTTAGTCCTTTTGAATTAGTTTATGGACATGAGGTAAGAACTCCTCTAAAACTAATCAAAGAAAAGTTTTTAGAACAGAGGGACGAATCTTCCAAGTTAGATTATGTATCCATGTTCTGGGAGTGGCTCATAAGAGCCTGCAAAGTGGCTCAGGAACACCTTAAAGCTTCACAAACAACAATGAAGAAATGGGCAGACAAGCATGCCAAGACCCGAACATTTCAACTGGGGATGATGTGTTAGTATTACTGCCTTTACAGGGTGAAACACTGAAATCACTGATCAGTAGTCCATGTAGAGTAGTCAAAAGGATTGGTAAAGTAAATTATTTGATTGACACCCCAGATCACCGGAAAAAGAATCGGCTCTATCACACCAATATGTTGAAACAATATCACCACCGGGAGGAGGCTAAGCAAGCGCAAGTATGTCAGGTAGTAAGGACAATGAAGGACAAAAGGGAGAGGAGGTTGAGGTAGAAGGAGGCCTAGACAGTTCCCAAATTGAACCTCCTACTATCCGGTTAGCTAACACTGAATTGTTAGGGAGATGAGACACCATGCTTTCATATTTAGATGCAGAACAACGAGAAGACCTAACAAGGCTATTCACAACATTTAAAGGAGTCTGTAGGGACAAACCATGATGTACAACATTAGCCATACATGATGTGGATGCAGGAAAATCCTCTCTTATAAAACTGCATCCTTATCACTTAGGTGCAGAGAAACAGACCCAGGTGAAAGCAGAAATCCAACACATGTTGGAAAACCACCTTATTGAACCCAGTCAAAGCAGCTGGAGTTCCCCAGTCATGTTTATGCATAAGCCTGATGGTTCAACTAGATTTTGCATAGACTACATAAAGATTAATGCAGTAACAAAGGCAGACTCTTCCCCAATTCGTCACTTGGAAGACTGTATTGACAGAGTGGGCAGTGCCACGTTTCTTACCAAAATAGATTTGTTAAAGGGATACTGGCAAGTTCCTTTAACACCCCGAGCTAAAGAAATATTGTGCTCTGTCACACCAGACGGTCTTTTCTAATGCTGAGTGATGCCATTCAGGCTAATAAATGCCCCAGCAACTTTCCAGAGCCTAATGAAACAAGTGGTAGCCAGTGTTCCTAACTCTGTGGTTTACATTGATGATGTGCTGGTATACAATGACACTTGGAAGGACCACTTGGAACAACTAGAAGCTCTGTTTAGAAAATTACAGTCAGCTGATTTGGTGATAAACCTTACCAAAAGTGAATTTGCAAAAGCACGGGTAACCTACCTGGGGCATATAGTAAGGCAAGGAAAGTGTTGCCAAGAACAGCAAAAGTACAAGCATTGGTGGAGTTCCCTGCCCCTAAGACTAAACAAGAAATCATGAAGTTTTTGGGGGGGTGTGGTTTCTACCACAAGTTTGTACCAAATGTTAACACTGTAGCTGCTCCACTGATGGATTTGCTACAAAAGAAATTCAAGGTAGTGTGATCATGGAGTGCCAAGCATCTTTTGAGAGGCTGAAAGTATTTTGATCAATGAACCAGAGTTGGCTTCCCCAAATTTTGTGAAGCCTTTCAAGGTAGCAATTGATGCTAGTGACCTGGGGGCCAGTGCTGCCCTGTTACAAGAAGATGATTTGGGCATAGAAAAGTGAGTGGAATACTTTTCCAAAAAGCTAAATTGAAACCAAAAGCAATACTCTACAGTGGAAAAAGAAACCCTCGGCTGACTACTAGCTCTTAAACATTTTGAAGTATATGTCCGCCACGGCTCCGGGGAAAACTGGTATATACTGATCATAACCCCGAGCCTTTGTGGAAAAATTCAAATACCAGAATGCCAGACTATTTCAATGGAGTTTACTTATTGCAGCCCTATCACTTAAAGATTATCCACATTGCGGGGAAAAACAATGCAATTGCTGTTGCTTTGTCTAGAAGTTAACTTTGCTTTGAGTTATCTGGGTACAAAGAGCAGTACTGGATGAGAATGAGTGTGTAAATGAGTTTTAATTTTTTTCATATTTTTTCATATTCAGTTTTTTTTGTCCACACTTTATAATGAAAGTCATTTAAAAATGGTGTTTCATTCCTCCACGGGTGGAGGTGCCATGAAGATGCTTCCATTATTAATATTTTTTGAGGACTTGTGTTTAAAAGACTGTGGAAAATACCTGAGGTGATGCTGGACTTGGTTCTTTTAAAGAGTCACTGGAAGAACACTTGGGACTTTGTTTCAAAGCAAACACTGACTGGAAGTCACATGTCTTAAGCTAAGTAAACAGCTGGAGTCTTATAGACTACGGAACGACTTGGAGTTGTTTACAGAAAATTCACATGTCTATATTTATGGTGGTCAGGAGTTTTAGTTTCATTTTTGGATTGTTCGGAATTCAGTTGGTGTATTCTGCTAAGAGAGAAGCCACCCAACTCATCCTTTGCCATCTGTGTTGAAAATCCTCTGAGAATCCAATGTGACAGCTGAACCCACTGATGTAGTAATTCTCCTGAAAAGCCTGCAAGACCTCCTCTCAACATCTCCTGAATGAACTGCTTCTGAAAATATCCCAGTGACAACCGCAGGTATCTAGTGACATCCGTCTATGTGTATCTGGCTGCCAGACCGAGAGTCATCTGGAACATTTCATATCTTATCCTTTTTCTTCAAGAGTTCACAATTATTTGGCCAAAGTATTATTTTTTACAAAGTTGATCTCTGCAGAGAAATCTTCTTTATTCTTTCTTTAACCAGTGTGTGTATGTGTGTGTGTGTATGTGTGTGTTAGGATATTTTAGAAGGGTAGATATTTATACTTTCATATTTCAAACTGTGTTAATAAGCTTTGCATCTTTATTGAAGAAGTATTGTTTTATAATAAAGTAATAATTTTGTTGTTTATTAAAGAAACCTGGTTGGTGGATTTGTATTCTGAAATGGATAGATAAAAGTATATAATTGGCCATATCCGTAACTGGTAAAATATTTTTAAATATGTGTTGTGGCCAGTGGAGTAGTGGGACTAGAGGGAGACAGTGCACTCCTCAGTCATAACACTATGGACACACTGCCAACCTCTGCTCAAAAGATAGAACTGGAAACCGAAAGCTATTCTGTTGGGCTGATCAACTATACTAGACATCATTACTAGACATTAATAAAGTCTGTTCCATATATTCCACCATCAAGTGTCTTTTATGGTGGGACAGTTGACGAGCAGTGGAGGACTTTCAAAGCAATTTTTCAAAGTGCTCAGCAAAAGTATATTCCAGTGAAAAGGAAGGACTGGAAGAAAAGGGGTAATCTGCCATGGGTGTCGAAGGAAATAAGGGAGGCTATCAAATTGAAAGAGAAGGCATACAAAGTGGCCAAAAACAGCATGAAACTAGAAGATTGGGAAAACTCTAAAGGTCAACAGAAAGCCACAAAAAGAGCTATAAAGAAAAGTAAGATAGAACATGAGGAAAAAACTAGCACAGAATATAAAGACTGATAGCAAAAGTTTCTATAAATATATAAAACGAAAAAGAGTGGCTAATGTAAACGTTGGTCCTTTAGAGGATGAGAAGGGGAATTTAGTTATGGGATATGATGAAATGGCCGAGGCATTGAACAGGTATTTTGTATCGGTCTTCACAGTGGAGGACACTAATAACATGCCAGTAATTGACAAAGAGACGAACATAGGTGAGGACCTGGAAACAATCATTATTACGGAAGATGTAGTGTTGGGCAAGCTAATGGAGCTAAGGATTGATAAGTCTCCTGGCCCTGATGGAATGCATCCCAAGGTACTAAAAGAAATGGCGGGAGAAATAGCAGGTGCACTGGCGGTAATTTTCCAAAATTCGCTGGACTCTGGGGTAGTCCCAGCAGATTGGAAAACAGCAGATGTGACGCCACTGTTTAAAAAGGGAGGTAGACAAAAGATGGGGTATTATAGACCGGTTAGCTTAACCTCTGTAGTGGGGAAGATGCTTGAGTCTATTATCAAGGAAGAAATAGCAGGGCATCTCGATAGAAATTGTCCCGTTGGGCTGATGCAGCATGGGTTCATGAAGGGCAGGTCATGCTTGACAAACCTTTTGGAATTCGATGAAGACATTACGAGCAAGGTGGACAATGGGGACCCAGTGGATGTGGTGTACCTAGATTTCCAAAAGGCCTTCGACAAGGTGCCGCACAAGAGGCTGCTGCATAAGATAAGGATGCATGGCGTTAGGGGTAAAGTATTAGCATGGATAGAGGATTGGTGGACTAACAGGAAGCAGAGAGTGGGGATAAAGGAGTGCTATTCTGACTGGTAATCAGTCACTAGTGGTGTGCCTCAGGGATCGGTGTTGGGACCGCAATTATTTACAATTTATATAGATGATTTGGAGTTGGGGACCACGTGTAGGGTGTCAAAGTTTGCAGATGACACAAAGATGAGTGGCAGAGCAAAGTGTGCAGATGACTGTGAAACTTTGCAGTGGAACATAGATACATTGAGTGAGTGGGCAAAGGTCTGGCAGATGGAATACAATGTTAATAAATGTGAAGTCATTCATTTCGGTAGGACTGACAGTAAAAAGGATTATTACTTGAATGGTAAAAAGTTGCAGCATGCTGCAATGCAGAGGGACCTGGGTGTCCTTGTGCATGAATCGCAGAAGGTTGGTCTGCAGGTACAGCAAGTAATTAGGAAGGCAAATGGAATTTTGTCCTTCATTGCTAAAGGGATTGAGTTTAAAAGCAGAGCGGTTATGTTGCAGCTGTATAAGGTACTGGTGAGGCCGCACCTGGAGTACTGTGTGCAGTTTTGGTCTCCTTACTTGAGAAAGGATGTACTGGCACTGGAGGGGGTGCAGAGGAGGTTCACTAGGTTGATTCCGGAGTTGAGGGGGTTGGCTTATGAGGAGAGACTGAGTAGATTGGGATTATATTCATTGGAATTCAGAAGAATGAGGAGGGATCTTATAGAAACATATAAAATTATGAAGGGAATAGATAAGATACAAGCAGAGAGGATGTTTCCACTGGCAGGTGAAGCTAGGACAAGAGGGCATAGCCTCAAGATTAGAGGGAGCAGATTTAGGACTGAATTGAGAAGGAATTCTTCACCCAGAGGGTTGTTAATCTATGGAATTCCTTGCCCAGTGAAGTAGTTGAAGCTACTTCAGTAAACGTTTTTAAAGCTAAGGTAGATATCTTTTTGAACAATAAAGGAATTAAGGGATACGGTGAGAGAGCGGGTAAGTGGATCTGAGTCCACGAAAAGATCAGCCATGATCTTATTGAATGGCGGAGCAGGCTCGAGGGGCCGGACGGCCTACTCCTGCTCCTAGTTCTTATGATTACTTGAAGCATGTCATTGTGAACTATAGAAGGAAGGAGATTGATTAACAGTTGAATGTTAACACATACGTTTATCAAACAGGTGAGGGATGCATTCTTTGACATCCCCTTTGCCCATGAAAGCCACCAGCCAGAAAGTCAGGGCTCTGGGCTTTGTCAGGATTGCAGGCTTACCCCTGGTGTAAGACATCATTGATAAACACACACCCACACCCACACACACACACACACACGTTTATTTTGCCAAAGGGTGAAAACAGGCGCTAAATCGGTGCTATGCTAGTAAGAAATGCTTGTTTGAAAGACTGGATTTAACTCACAGTTTTCGGACTAATTGATTATCATGATTTAAAAGTACCTGCAGATAATGAAAACAATAACTGCAAGTTTAGCACTCAAGGAGACACAACTTTCCTGAAACTATTTAATATAACCTGCACTTACCGACTTCCACTGAAGGTGTGGAGTGTGCCGGCTGGGAGAGATGTCAATTTGGAAGAACGTCTCAAGGACCTTGACAGCATGCAGCCAGTTTCGCCAATTTATTTATTTTTTATTTAGAGATACAGCACTGAAACAGGCCCTTCGGCCCACCGAGTCTGTGCCGACCAACAACCACCCATTTATACTAACCCTACAGTAATCCCATATTCCCTACCACCTACCTACACTAGGGGCAATTTACAACAGCCAATTTACCTGTCCATGATAGTGCTGATAGGAGTGACAGTCCTTGTGGAGTGAAGTCTCCTCTTCACATTGAGGATACCCTCCATCAGTACTATAACCTTGCCAAATGGGATACATTCAGAACAGATCTAGCAGCTCAAAACTGGGCATCCATGAGGCGCTATGGGCCATCAGCAATTCAACCATAGTCTGTCATGTCATGGCCTGGCATATCCCTTATCGTGCTATTACCATCAAGCCAGGGGACCAACCCTGGTTCAATAAGGAGTGTAGCAGAGCATGCCAGGAGCAGCACCAGGCATGCCTAAAAATGAAGTGCCAACCTGATGAAGCTACAAAACAGGACTACATGCATGTTAAATAGCAGAAACAGCCTGCTATAGACAGAGCAAAGTGAGCCCACAACCAATGGATCAGATCAAAGCTCTGCAGTCCTACCACATCTAGCGAGGTCAATCAGGTGGTGCACAATAAAACAACTAACTGGAAGGGCGACATCCACAAGCATCCCCATCCTCAATGATGGGGGAGCCCAGCAATCAGAGCAAAAAACAAGACTAAAGCATTTGCAACTATCTTCAGCCAGAATTGCAGAGTGGATGATCCATCTCAGCTGCCTCCTGACTGAAAGAGTGGTGAATGTGCGTGTGAGATTGTGTGTGATGCTGGTGGTGGTGCAGTTATTTTGAGGTGTGTTCGTGAGATGGGATCTTAACCTTGGCCACTAAGTCATTAAACTTCCTGCGGCCACCAAGGCTGCCTTGACAGCACCTTCCAAACCCATGACCTCTGCCTCTTGGAAGGACAAGGACAGCAGATACATGGAAACACTAGCACCTGTAAGTTGTCTTCCAAGCCACACACTGACTTGGCGCTATATCACCATTCCTTCACTGTCACTAGGTCAAAATCCTGGAAATTGCTTACTAATAACTCCTTGGGTGTGCGACACCACGTGAACTTCAGTGGTTGAAGAAGGCGGCTCACCACCACCTTCACAACGGTAATTAGGGATGGGTAACAAATGCTGGTCTTGCCAGTAATACTCACATTCAATAAGTGAATTAAAAATAAAAGTGTTGAAGCTCCTGGTGGAGAAGGTAGAGAGGAGGAGCGATGTTTTCTACGCACACAAGACAAGGAGGCTACAAATGCAGCTAATGCATTGCATGTGGGAAGAGATCGTCCAGGAGAACCCTGGCCCGGGAAATGGCTCACGTGATGCACAAAGTTTAATGACTTAGTGGCCAAGGTTAAGATCCCATCTCACAAACGCACCTCTAAATAATTGCACCACCACCAGCATCACATCCAATCTCTCCCACACACACAATCTCACACACACATTCACCACTCTTTCTCTTCCAGGAAAAAATAGCACAAACAGGCAGCAGCAGGACTCGACTGCTTGGTGGGGTGGCATGGTGGGATGGTGGGAAGGAACTGCAGCCTAACCCTTCCAGGGTTATCATTGGAGCAAGATCCACCTTGCCCCATGCAGAGCAAGGGCAAATCATTGCACCTTGCACGGAATGGCAAATTGCCATCAAGCCACTGCCATGGTGACTCTGGGCTCCTTGGTTGAAAGGGGCATGTAGAGTGTCTCCAGTGGTTAGAGATCTGTCCTGCACAAGATTACTAGGCAGGCTGAACAGAGGCCCTGAGGTCGTGGTGTGGGAATCATGGAGCAGGAACCTACTGTTTCTCTCCGGATGCCAACATTGCTTCTTCCTCCCCCACCACTGCATCATTGTTCTTGTTGCCTGTCAGCCAGGCAGCCCAGACTGCTGAAGCCCATGGTGAAATGGTGCAGTCAGACCTGGGGCATCTGCAAGACCACACAAGAGGTCATCTGAACTACCCTCTTCAGGTTCTCAGCAGCCATCCACCTAGCCTGCTGCTGCCACTTGGGTTTTACCTCATAGAAACACTAGATTATGCAAAAACAATTTTCGATAGCTGCTGAGGGTAAGAAAAAATGGTAGCTGCTTTCCCAATGTGTGTATCGAGCTCTGCATCAAGGGACAGATTGTGTGTCACCATGGATCCAAGGTAGCAGAATTTGCGAACCACTTCCAATGGGGTGTTATTTAGTTCAATCAGGGGTGGAGATGCCACATCTTGTCCCATCACCACGGTTTTCTTAACGCTTATAGTCAAGGAGAACAAGTTACAGGCATGGGAGAGATAGTCTATGAGTCATTGTAGTTGAATTTGCGTGTGAGCAATTAGCGCAGCATCATCAGTGTAGAGGAGTTCTCTGATCAGAGCATGATGTGTTTTTGTCTTCGCTTTCAGCCTTGATAGATTGTAGAGCTTGCCGTCCATCTCGTGTGGCTAGATAGAGTGCATTTGATGGACTGCCTGATCGATCCTAAGTCATGTGGCAACAGTGTTCCAGAGTCTGTAATGTGGAGTACATCTCTCAAAAGTGTGCTTCAATTAGTTGGCAGTGAGTGTTCCTCCCAGTTCTGGGCGTCTACCTGGAAGCCTCTGATGCTCCCTTGGTCCCCCTCCTCTTCCCCTCCTCCTCTTTTGCCTCTTAGCCTTGAATCTCTGACACAATTGCTGGTGGTAATGTCTGGTCTCTCATGATCACCAGATTGTGGAGCATGCAGCAAATGAATCTGGATACCATCTCATCCGAGTACTGCAGGGTATCTCTTGACTGGTCATGACATCTAACCTCTGCTTCAGGACCCCAGCGGTCTTCTCAATGAATTCCTGTTGCCAGAATGGCTCTCATTGTATGAATGCTCATCTGATGTCTGTGGGTTTCTCAGGGAAATCATAAGCCATGGCATTTTAGGGTATCCCTTGTCACCTAGTAGCCAGGCATGCACATTACGTTGGCAGTCAAAGATCTGTGGGAGGGATGACTGTCTTGTAATAAACACATTGTGGTAGTTCCTGGATAACAGGCATTCATCTGCATGATGGTGGTTTCAGACAAGTCACACATTTGAGGGAGTGGTATCCCCTCCTGTTCCTGACGGCCTCTGAGTTTTAATGAGGGGCTCGCATGAACACATTTGTGCAGTCAGTGGCAGCAATCCTAGAGCTCTCTGCTTCTGGTTCATTCAGGCAATACGGAATGATATAGTCATTTCCCAGGACATATAGATCTTGTTACAACCAGGTGAGCAATGTGTCTAGCGGTCTGTTACTATCTTCACCTGGTCTTATTGTAACAGGGTTTTATTGTAACAGTTCTGAAGAAGGGTCACTGACCTGAAATGTTAACTCTGCTTCTCTCTCCACAGATGCTGCCAGACCTGCTGAGTATTTCCAGCATTTCTTGTTTTTATTTCTTATTGTAACAGGGTTTAACTTTAAACACATTGTGTTTTGAGCTCCGCCTTTGTGAATTCTTGTTCACAGTTTTCCAATTATAAGACAAAGAAACCAATTCACACAGACTTTCTCAGTTTTAAAGAAGAAAAATGAAATTTTATTAAAACTTAAAACCTAAACTCTAATACGATTCATGCCTACAGATATATGACGCGCCCATGTTAGCATGCACACGTGATACACAGATGCAAATAGGGACAGAAAAGAGAAGAAAAGATAAAGTGGAACAGTTTGAGGCAATATCTTGTTATGGTGCTTCAAGCTCACTGTAGTCCTCTTGGAAGTAGTCTTGCTTTTCGTTGGGGCCCAGTAGTCTTTTTAAAACCTTGTTCGTGTAGGAAACTTTTCTCTCTTTGAGTTTCATGTGTTTTCACAAGATTCAGTTCTGTGGGAAGGAGATGGAAGCAGGCAGGAGAGAGGTCTTCTTGCTTCAGTTCCAGAAGAGATCTTTACTCCATGAGCAAACGGCTTTGTCTCAGTTCAAATCCTGTTTTCTCCAATTTAAAACTCTCAGTTCAAAACTCTGCAACAGCCAGTTAGTCATGTGACTAAAACTGGTCTGACCACTTCTGTGTATTGGGGAAGCAGCTACTGGGTCCCCATTGTTTCATCATTGTCTGGTACTATGCAAATGTCCTTCCAGTCAGGGCTTGCAATTTTAAGTTTTTGTTCATGTGGCAAAATAATGTGTGCCTCAGTCTTGGCAGGTGGGGGGTTTGCCTGACAAGCTGCAGAGACCTCTCTTTTGTAGAAGTGGACAAAGGATTCTAATATAATTTGTATCACCTGTGGCAGCCTGGAAGGTTTCCGTAGCCACAAGCAATGCAGTCCTGGCTGTGCTAAGATGTCTGAGTCTTAGCTCCATGAGGCCACAGATCTGTGACAATGTCCTTGGTAAAGCACAGCCTCCTCACACACTGGTCTTGGGTCATGTGAATTTTGGAGTAGTAGACGCTTGATGGATAGGGCCTCCTGCTAAAAAGTTCTACTTGCCCAGCTGTTCCTTTCTCCTCCTTCTGGTGCTGCTCTGCCTGGCCTCATTCTCCTCCAACTCCTCATCCAAAGCAAGAGAAATCCCTAGCAAGATGCCCATGTCTAAGCATTCCCCCTCTCCTGTGACTCCTATAAGCTGTCCAATAAGGTAGGTAGTGTATCACAGCTCTCACTTTATTTAAGGGTAGACCTGAGAGAATATCGGGGAAAATTTTTGACAGAATGTTGGTGAGGTATTGACAAAGTGTCCCAGAAAGTCTCCCGATGTGCTTCAAAAGTCCTCTTCAAATGTAATGTGGTCAGTTCATCTCAATCAGCAAGCGAATATTGAAAACTGAACATGGCTTTCAAAATCCTCAGCAACAACCTTTTTACTCCTGTTCAGCTGGTCACTCTATGAGAGGTAATTAAAAATTTTTAAAAATAATTAAAAAGGGTGTAAGAAGCTCTTTGTTTCTGTGCATTGGATGATCAAGGATAAATGTAACCAACTTCATATCTTGAATACAAAAATATCTAAAACAGCTGAGGAATTAGAGTTCACTTTCTTACTGTTCTGTCCTATCACAGTTAGTACTCCAATTAAAAACAGCTATTTACCTTAATTTTTAATTGACTCAAATATCTTAGTAGCAGAACAAGAATAATTCCGAGTATCAAAAACTACACATACCCAATTTTGTCACTGTTTTTGTGAAGAAAATTTCATTTTTTGCCTATTTAAGAAACCCTGGGTTGCTATTTGGTTATGTACAAGAAAGTACACATCGTCATTTAAAGAAAATAAACAGTGAAGTTATCTCTATAATCAGGAAGTGTAAGCTTCAGAGATGATCACATTATGTTGCAATTCTGGAAGCAAATCACTATATCTTTATAAAATTACAATGTTGAACACAAAGAGAAAATGGCACCAATTTGTTTTTAAACTCACTGTTTTAAATGAACTAAACATAATGGGGTAGATTTGAACTTACATCACAGAAGGTAAATTCATTACTGAGGATCAGCTATCCATCATACACAATGTCCAGTTGGACTTTAATGGAAAGAAAAATCAGATGGGGTGTATAGCAGGCAGCTGATCCCCAATGCTGAGTTTACTGCCCAATGGTAAAAGTTAAAATCTATATCAATGTATTTAGTCATCCAAAAAACAGGATTTATAATAGTGGAAACTAACAAGAAACTTTCTGCAGAGCCAATTTACGAAACCTGAAAGGACAGAACTTCAATTGTTTCTGACTGGATCTTTTTCTAAAATTCCAAGCTTTGAAAGGTTGGGATTTTTATGACTTTCACATCATAAAACTGTATTTTGGGAAAGTTTATTGTGCATATTTTTGGGAATTACTCTGATCAACTTTTTACAGTAATTTGTTGGCTTGTTCTACTACAATATGTGTATTCAACTTCAGAGGGTTAGCATCATAAATTAATTTAATCTTCAAATCCAAGTGCTGAAGGTTGTTGCAGGATTCCCCAAACAACACTCCGAGGGCTGAAAGACAACTGTAGATCCATGTTGGACTCATGCTCCACATGATCTATTGATCTTGGTCTCTTGTGTAAGAAATTATGACATGAAAAGTATCATAAAGTCCAAATAAGGTTATGGCCATTTTATCAAGGGAAGAATTTGAGCCATAAACAGGAAATCCATTTATCAGTATATGAAATGAATTGTAAAATTGATGTTGTAAAAAATCTTTGAAAAGTAGAATCTTTATCTAATTTAACTATTTTTATGGCCTCTGGAGGATAAGTTAAAATCAAATTATTTTCATTTTAAAACTATAATCTAATGTATCACAGCAGGAAAAATAGAAATATGGGGCAGAATTTTCTCCCTGATATGGGGGCAAGAATGGAGGTGGGTGGGTGCGTAATTTTGCGCCACCGGCTGACATGTTGGTTTGCCAGCACCATCCTGCTCACAGGCCATTTTCCCGGAGGCAGCATCAGGGCAGAAAGGTACCTGCCCACAAGCAGCAGATAGCAAGTTGAGGTGGGTTAAAGGCCAATTATCAGAGGCCGACTGGAATTTTCCAGTTGGCCTGCAGGACCGCTGTACTGTCAGGAACAGGCCAGTTGCTTAGACATGGCCTCCTGGCAGCTGGCCATGGGCCAAGATGCCTTTGACGCCCTCCCCACCTACCTGGCCACAGCTGCAGAAGCAGGCACCCGCTTCACAATGATGGCTTGGCAGCTGTGGCCATTTTTGAATTTAAATTTGTTAAAGTTGCAGAGAGGGCATCTCAAGATAGAGGTACCCTCTGTCTACCTTACCTGAAATGGCAGGCTACAGCCTCCTATTGGCTCTCCAGCTTCGAGAGTCCCCCTACCCATCATCCTTAATTGGATGGCGAGCACACCCTCTGGCCACTAATTGGTCAATCAAGAGAAAATCACTGCCGGGTGACTGCTCCCAACACAGTGTGGGGTCAGGACCTCCATTTGATGCTGACGTTGGGGTCTCAGCCTAAAACGCAAAATCCTGCCCATGGTATTTACTTACATTCTGCTTACTGTCTATGATTTGGTAAAAGTAGGGCATTCACTTACATAAGTTTACTTTTTAATCCCAAACACTTCCATTGCTTATTTTTCATAGATCATAGATTGATCCTGTCTCCATCATGAAAGGCGTCCTTTGATCCCAAAATTACCTGTTTTTTTTTGGGACAGTTAGGAGGTTGGGAGAGAGCCATTTTCCATCTTGATTCCAACCTGATCCCAGTCCTGCGATACCACTAGCCCACATCTAGCTTCTGAGCAACAGGGTCGCCTATAAACAACCTGAGAATAGAGAGCTGAGTGGCCATAAGTGCTAGAAGCTGAGGTCAATGTAAGGTTTGTAAGGAATTTCTCCTCTTCCCAAGGTTGGTGCAAGCTTGTTTGGGGACACTGGCTGTGATTTGACTCTGTTCTTCCATTCCTGAGAGAAGATAACATTATAGGATAGATTTTGTAAATTTGCAGTCCCAGCAGGAACACAAATCCGAATTTCAGTATGCAGTTTAGAATGAATGGATGGAAAATCCTGCAGAATCTTTTGAATCCGTCCAAATTCCCAATATGTATATCCAACGTGCAAAGCTCTACACTGGCTGCAAAATGCATAAAATCTGTCCTATATCAAAATGACTCAATATCCACTTTCAAGCTGTATTTTCAAATTTGTTACTTCCTATAATATTACTGATGCTCGATGTGAGTTGAGGTATTGATAAGCCATAGCCGAATTGAATAGTGGAACAGGCTTGAGAGGCTGAATGGCCTATCCCTGTTTCAATCATGGTTCATTTTAGGCATTAATGATTGGTACAATTTAAATATCTTTTATAATGAGACCATGTTGTAAGGCACCGACCGTTAGGTCCCAGATTGCCAGAGACGTAGGTGTGATCTTGTCCTTCAGGTGTGCCAAGAAAGCAGCTCCAGGTCATCGCTTCCCGCCTCCAGGTTTCTGCCTCCACCCCCCGAAACCTCATTACTTTAAGCTGCCGAGACCTCACTGCGTCCAGCCCCCTAAACACTGTATTATGTTCAAATCTTGACACTCCACCCTCCCGTCCAGAGCCTGTGAGTCACTGTCTTGCTCCCTCTGTGTTTAATGCACCAACCCCCATAGAACATAGAACATAGAAAATACAGCACAGAACAGGCCCTTCGGCCCACGATGTTGTGCCGATCCTTTGTCCTCTGTCAAGGACAATTTAATCTATACCCCATCATTCTCCTTTATCCATATACCTATCTAAAAGCCGTTTGAAAGTCCCTAAAGTTTCTGACTCAACAACTTCCCCAGGCAAGGCATTCCATGCCCCGACCACTCTCTGGGTAAAGAACCTTCCCCTGACATCCCCCTTATATCTCCCACCCTTCACCTTAAATTTATGACCCCTTGTAACGCTTTGCTCCACCCGGGGAAAAAGTTTCTGACTGTCTACCCTATCTATTCCCCTGATCATCTTATAAACCTCTATCATGTCACCCCTCATCCTTCTCCGTTCTAATGAGAAGAGGCCTAGAATGTTCAGCCTTTCCTCGTAAGACTTATTCTCCATTCCAGGCAACATCCTGGTAAATCTCCTCTGCACCCTCTCCAAGGCTTCCACATCCTTCCTAAAATGAGGCGACCAGAACTGCACACAGTACTCCAAATGAGGCCTTACCAAGGTCCTGTACAGCTGCATCATCACCTCACGGCTCTTAAATTCAATCCCTCTGCTAATGAACGCTAACACCCCATAAGCCTTCTTCACAGCCCTATCCACTTGAGTTGCAACTTTCAACGATCTATGCACATAGACCCCAAGGTCTCTCTGCTCCTCCACATGCCCAAGAACCCTACCGTTAACCCAGTATTTTGCATTCGTGTTTGTCCTTCCAAAATGGACGACCTCACACTTTTCAGGGTTAAACTCCATCTGCCACTTTTCAGCCCAGCACTGCAACCTATCCAAGTCCCTTTGCAGACGACAATAGCCCTCCTCGGTATCCACAACTCCACCAACCTTTGTATCATCTGCAAATTTACTGACCCACCCTTCATATGGTGCAGCTTTGCTAATGGTGTTGGCGCCTGTTGCCAAACTGCTGTAGCCATTCGTCATGGAGGTGGTGCACACCAGCCCACAAGTGGTGTCACCATTTCCCTCTTTTGTCAGATAGTGAGTCTCTCGTACGATAGCCGACATTTAGGGCCTTCATGTCATGCTTGCAGGCATCCTGGAAGCTGAGCTTTGGGTGCCCCACTGGTTGTCTGGCTGTGGCTACCTCACCATACAGAAGGTCCTTGGGAATACGACTGTCTTCCATCCTGCGGACGTGCCCAATCCACCAAAGCCGGCTGTAGTTGATTAGTGCTAACACACTTGGGAGCTCTGCCTCTGTGAGGACTGCTGGATTTGTGATTTTGTCCTACAGGGATATACCTATAATTCCCTGCAGACATTGAAGATGGAAATTGTTCAGCTTCTTTTCCTGGTAAATGTAAGTCACCTATGTTTTACAGTCATACAGGAAGATGCTGAGAACACAGGCCTTATAAACCATCAGCTTGACCCTAAGGATCAGCTTGGTGTTATCCCATGCACGTTTCATGAGTCAGCCAAAGGTGGAGCTGCTTTCCCTATTTGTGTATCGAGATCTGCATCAACAGACAGATTGTTTGTCACCCTGGACCCAGGGTAGCAGAATTTGCTAACCACTTCCAGTGTGATAAGGGCCAAGATGCAACACCTCTTCCCATGACCACGGTTTTCTTAACACTTATAGTCAGAGGGAACAAGTTACAGGCATGGGAGAGACAGTCCATGAGTCTTTGTAGCTAAGTTTCCGTTTGGACGACTAGCACAGCATCATCAGGACAGAGGAGTCCTTTGATCAGGATGGGATGTGTTTTGTCTTCGCTTTCAGCCTTGATAGATTGGAGAGCTTGCTGTCAATAGTAGTGTGCAAGTAGACTCCTTCCATAACTGCAGGGAAGGCAAAGGTCAGGAGCATGGAGAAGAAGATACCAAATAGAGTGGGTGTGAGGACACAACCCTGTTTCACTTCGATTTTCACTCCGAAACTGTCAGAGGTGGAGCCATCAAACTGTACAGTGTAGTGCATATTGGCATGGAAGGAACAGATGAGACTGAGGAGCTTCAGTGGACAAACAATTTTCCCCAAAATCGTGTAGAGCCCTACTCTGCTGACAGTGTCGAATGCCTTAGTGAGATCTATTAAAAGAAGGTAAAGGGGTATTGGTAGCTGGTGTATTGAGAAGATCATGTCCACAGTAGATCTGCTGGCACAGAAACCGCTCTGTGCTTCCGGATACACTCAGTCTGCAAGTAGATGGAGTCTTTTAACATGACCCTAGAAAAAAGGCTCTGTAGTTGTTGCAATTTCCCCTGTTGCCTTTGTTTTTGTATAGTGTGATGATTTTGACATCATACATCTGTGGAACGGAGCCTACCTTCCAGCAGAGAAGGAGAAGGTCATAAAGGTGTGGCAATTGATGGGACTTGTCGTTGGCGAGTACCCTTCTGTTCACTAGGCATTCTCGAGCTTAAGTGATGAGGATTCTTTCTCTAAAACATCCATGACAGGAAGCTGTGGAAGAGCATCAAGCATGAACTGGGAGATGTCTGACTCACAGGAGTACAGCTCACAGTAGTGTTCAGCCCAGTGAGACATCTGTTTACTTCTGTCAGTGAGTACTTCACCATCTGCCGACTTCAGGGAAGCTACTTTGGTGATGGCAGGGCCAAGCGCCCTCTTGATCCCTTCGTACATAGCTTGTAGATTTCCTTTGTCGCATGCAGTTTGGATTTCTTGATAGAAGCTGATTCAGTGTTTGTTTGCACTGTATCTCCCTGCCTTTTGCACAGCTGTCCTAGCTACTTTCAGGTCGTGCAGTGTCTCAGCTGTTGGGTTTATGTTGTGCATCGTGTAGGCTTTGTTTTTTGCATCAATGACAGATATCATCACAGCTAAGAAGGTCCTAAACCAGTCCTTGTTGTGAGTTCTGTCTTTACCAAATGATGCTTCTGCTTTCATAGATGAGCTTATCTGGTTTCAAGCTTCATTTATATCGGCATCAGTACTTCCCTGTAATCTCTTTGTGGGGACTAAGCATTCTAGCAACAGTGCAAAGTGCTGGTATTTGGCATTATTATTTGTGAAAGGGATATTGATGTGTGGCGGGCCATCGTGTTTGGAACTGTGGAACTGTCGGTGGTGCACCTTCTCTTTGCTGTTGATAAGAGAGTGGTCAGTGTCGCAGTCTGCGCTATGGTAGGTGTGGGTGTGGAGAACACTGGGCCAATCATACCTCCTCATGAAGGCCAGGTCTAGTTGATGCCAATGTCTGGAACTAGGGTGATGCCATGATACCTTGTCACGATGTTTGCCCTGGACGAAGGTGTTGGTGATGTAGACTTCATTTGGGGCACAGAGCTCAAGAAGGTGTTGTCCATTATCATTGATCTTGCCCACCCCATGACAACTGAGGCACATTGGCCATGAAACACTCTCTACCTCAACACATGCATTGAAGTCACCTCAGATGAATAGTCCCTCATCATTTGGAGTGCTCCTCTGAATGTCACCTAGGGATTCATAGAAATGCTCTTTGTCTGAGATTCTGGCATTCAGAGTTGGTGCCTAGGCACATACAATGTTGACTGTGCATCTAATCGGATGATAGCCATAGGGATAAGAGGCATTCCGAGCTTTCTACTGGCAGCTCAATTGCCTACATTAGCTGGTTTCTCACTGTGAAACCTACACCATGCTCATGGTGCAGCATGGCGGTCTTCAGCACTCTTTTCATGCCAGTAGAAGGTGTAATTTGCCTCACAAATACAGCCTGTGTCAGCTATCTGGTTTCTTGTAGAGCAGCAACGTTGACACCAAGCTTGTGTAGCGCACTGTCAATCAGGGCTGTCTTGCATACACTTGCTGTGGAATGTGGATCAGGGCATATAGTCCTCACATAACAGCTTCCAAGTCGAAAGGTTACCTTTCTTTGTTTACTGCATAGACTAGGCATGGTTTTAGGAGATGCAGACTTACTGAGCATCTGTAACCTCCTCTCAACCTCATAGGCTGGTATCTGGAGGAAAGATGAAAGCCTATACGTCTGGAGCCTATTCAGCTGCAGGAGTTGCCGGAGAGTGCTAACTTGAGGCAAAACCAACCGCCTAATGGGACTCCACTCCAGATTTTGTCAGTGTCAAGAAAAATGATATACCAAATAAGGAATATTAATTCATTAGTTGGAAACTTAAACTTTTAATGGAAAAAATCCTGCAGTTAAATTTTAAAAAACTGGCAGCCAAGATGGCCACCACAATTTGCATCTGAAACAGCTTTTTGAACTCCAAGGCCTCCAACAAGACAGTGGTCTGAGGAATATGAACCCAGAACAATGACTTGCCCTAAGTGATTGAATTACCTAAGAATGCTTCATTAGCACAACGTTCAAGGCAATCCTAACACCTTGACTTTGAAAGAGCAAACCCCTCAAAGTGTAAAAATTGGCATGCTGGGGAGCCAATTCTGAACATTTAATCTCATTAGAAGGTCCCAGAGAATACACTGAGGCAGTCATGTGACTGTCCATCTATTGAAAGCTGGGAGTTTCCTTGAACAAAGGAATCAACCCAGTAACTCAGACTGTGCAGCAGCATAAAGGGTATGTGCCTCCCTCCCTCTCTCTCTCCCCGATAACACCACAAGTTTGACAACTGTCTGTGACTGTGGATCCTCCAAACCTACAGATTGCTACAGACAGAGACCAGGGGAAAAGAGGCATCTACAAGTCTGCCTCCATGAAAGCTCTGAGCCAAGCAGCCAGCCACAAAGTGCACTTTGGCCAGCCAAAGACTTCAAGAATACAACTCCATCCGGAAGACCACCATATCATCCAACCTCACAGACTGTGTATTTAATTTCCATTTATTCTGGACTCTAATCCAACCACAAAATCTACTTTCAACTCAGTAATCTATTTGTGTGTGTGTGATTCTCATGTGTGTGTGATTCTTGTGTGAATGCGTGCGTGAATGTGTAGCGTTTTAAAAAAAAAAATTAGATCGAGTTTAGATTGTTAAGTATAATAAACTCACCTCTTTCTTATTTAAACTCAAGAAAATCTGTCTGATTCGTAGATGGAAGGATACCAACCAACCAACATACTGAGATCATCAAAACTGTATATAACGTTTATATATTTAACTAGTTGTGTCAGGGTATTGTAGTATCATGCATACATTTGCAATCTGCTTAACTGTATATCTTTAGTAATATGCTCTTTTATAGATATCAGAGGACTTTGAAACATTAAGGGTCTGAACTTATCTTGACCAGCCCTCTACAGCTCCATCAGCTCAGGAACCAGTCAAAATGTGCATGGTGCATTCTCTCACCAGTTGTGACCAAAAATGGCAATTGGGGTGCTAGGATTTGCATATTAAAAAAAGCCAACCACCTGAAGCAGGTAGATGCTTCGGACACCCAGCAATATGCCTCTTTCAAAATTTCACTAGCCTCTTTGTCAGTGTTAATGGGTTGGTAAGGCTACCAAACTCATTTTGAGGCCAATACCACCCTGTTAACACTAGGCAACAGAAGGGAAAATTGACTAAAATTTTTAATTCTTGAAATCCTATTACATTTTTTTTTGCTGTGTTCAAAGTCATGGCACAAATTTAAACTTGAAATATTATTGTACTTTGCAGTTTTGTCATTAGTTTACATTTTCAAATTTTTGTGTATGAATTTGTGCTATATAAAATAACTGCTGGGAGCCTGGCAGCCCAACTGGTATTCATGCATTCCACCACTGATGGACACGGATCATGGCAAGGTCAGGGTTGGGGAAATAGGCAGATGTCCTGCCTTGACCCTCCGCCAATGGGAGAAAGGAAATTCAACCCGAGGATTCAATGGATTAATTCAGTGGAGTTTAGTACAATAGATACATTTCATTTCACTCTATCCCCACTTTAAAAAAATACTCTGTAAATGATTCTGTTGTGTTTATTTTCTGACCTTGAGCGCCATCTTACAGACACAAATCTTATTAACCTCTTTTGACAGTGTACCAACCCCTTTTATAGACACTACCTTACTAAGCTTAATTTGGTATACTTTTATCGTCACAATATTAGTGTTCCTAAAATGATTTTTTTTTATTTACAGGTTTACCCTATATTTCTTACACTGAAGTTAGGAATGGGGAAGAAATTGTCTCCTTTTAATCATGCCAGTTGTGAGTTCTGCTTTGTTGGCAGCCGTTTCAAATTAAAGCACACTGTCTATCTGTGCTACTTGATCCTCTGATGCATATAAGATTATGTTTGCTTGACAGATGGTAACAGTTTGAAATATTAGTCTGTTATTGCTATTAAAAGAGGGAATATCCTTGATACACTCAAAAGCCTAAAAGTCATAACAAACATTCACTTGCAAACAAAATGCTTCTCATCAAATATCAAGAATTTACCATAGTCCTACGGAATCATAACAAGACAAGAGTTGGCACTGAGGTCCAATTCTATGTTCCCAGTTGATGACTTCTATGATCCTGAAGATTAAACATAGAACAATTTAGAACTGGGGAGTTTTTCACTGCATGTACTTGAATCCCACCACTGAGCATTCCTTCAATGCTGGCATGCAATTATAGGATTATCTAATGCATGTTTATCACTGATACAGACATGCTTACTTCTGCAATACTATTCTGACAATGGACATGGGGAGGCACTTGGGCCTAACTGCAGAAATGATTTAAAGCACAAGAATCAAAGTTACTATGAAGATGAATAATGTTTGAAGCTTGAAAGGAGTGAAAAAGTGATGTGACAGTTGCACTGAATCATAGTCAGAATTCATTTGGACTGTTGTGTTCAGTTTTAGGTACAAAATCTCAGGAAAGATATTTTGGCCTTGGAAGGGGTACTGCACAGATTCACCAGAATGATACCAGGGCTTGAAGGATTCATTTTTTAAATTTTTTCCTTGAGCTGTGGGCGTCGCTGGCAAGGCCAGCATTTGTTGCTCATCCCTAACTGCCCTTGAGAAGGAGGTGGTGAGCTGCCTTCTTGGACCACTGCAATCCTCTTATGAAGACAGGTTGCATAAAATTAGCTTGTATTTTCTTGAGTTTAGTTCATGGTTGATCTAACTGAGTTACTTAAAATGATTGAAGATTTCTGTAGGATAGATAGAAAGAAATAAAAGCAAAATACTGTGGATACTGGAAATCTGAAATAAAAACAAAGTGCTGGAAATACTCTGCAGGTCTGGCAGCATCTGTGGAGAGAGAAACAAAGTTAACAGCCAGAATTTTACACCCCCCCCCCCCCCCACCGCAAAGAGCGGATTGGTGTTTGGGGGGGGGTTTCCTAAACTTGAGCCACGAGCAAATTGGTGTAGGGTAAATGAGTTTAGACAGTTAAATGCGGGCTCAGAGAATGGTGTGGGAGAAATGGGTTTCAATTCATGGGGCATTGGCACCAGTACTGGGGAAAATGGGAACTGTACTGTTGGGACAGACACCTGAACCATGCGGGACCAGTGTTCTGGTGAGTCGTATAACTAGGACAGTAGAGAGGGCTTTAAACTAAATATTGGGGGCGAGGGATCAAGTGAAGGAAGATGTGATGGTTTAAAGAGAGAGGAAAAGGCAAGAGAGCAATATAGCAATAATGATAATGATAATCAGGGTGTGACGGGAAGGGACAGTGCGTACAAACTCAGAAGTGAGCCAGCAGATAAGACTAGAGGTTGTGAACTAACAGAGTAGCAGGAGGATTCAGGAGAGGTGAGAAATCCAAAGGAAAGGCCAAGGCATTGGAACAGTATAGCATTGTGGGTAAAGACAAGAAAAATGGGACAGGAAGGAACAGAGAGTTTAACAGAAATTGTACATCAGCAAATAAGCTAATTGAAGGGAATAGAAGCAAAAAGTAAAATTAAAAGTTCTAACTGAATGCATGAAACATCTGCAATAAGATAAATGAACCAGTGGCACAAATAGAGGTACATGATTTAGATCTAATCACCATCACAGAGACATGGTTACATGATGATCAAGGTTGGGAAATAAATATTCCAGGGTATACAATATTTCAGAAAGACAGACAGGATAGCAAAGGAGGAGGAGTAATGCTGATGGTAAAGGATGACATAAGGGCATTAGTGAGAAAAGATCTGGCCTCAGAAGATCATGAAGTAGAATCAGTATGGGTGGAACTAAGGAATAGCAAGAATCGAAAAACTGGTGGGAGTAGTTTATAGCTCCCCTAATAGTAGTTATACCATTGGAAAGAGCATTAAACAAGAAATTATTGGAACTTATAACAAAGGCAATGTAATTATTCTGGTGGACTTTAATCTTCATATAGACTGGGACAATGAAATTGGCAGGAGTGGTCTAGAAGATGAGTTAATAGAATATTTTCAGGACAGTTTCTTGGAGCAATACATTGTGGAGCCAACTAGGGATAAAACTATCTTAGATCTAGTATTGTGTAATGAAGCAGGGTTAGTATGCAATGTCATAGTAAAAGATCCACTGGGAAACCGTGATCATAATAACATTGAATTCCATGGTAAGTTAGAAAGTGACATGCTCCAATCACAAACAAGAATCTTAAACTTAAACAAAAGCAATTACATAGGCATGAGGGGAGAACTGGCTAAGGTAAATTAGGTAAATAGACTAAAAGGTATGGTGGGAAACCTTTAAAGAAACAATTCAAAATGTTCAACAAAAGTACATTCCTTTGAAAAACAAAAACTCAGCCAAAAAGACCCATCTGTGGCTCACACAGGAAGTTAAGGACAGTATTAGATTAAAAGAAAAGGCTGACAATGTTGCAAAAAAAAGAGTAGCAAGTCTGAGGACTGAGAGTATTTTAAAAACCAGCAAAGGGCCACCAAAAATTTGATAAAAAAGGAAAAAATTGAATATGAGAGTAAACTAGCCAGTAACATAAAAACAAATTGTAAGAGTTTTTATAGGTACATCAAAAGGAAGAGAGTAGCTAAAGTAAACATTGGTCCCTTGGGAGCAGAGACAGGAGAAATTATCATGGGGAATGAGGAAATGGCAGAGGCATTGAACAAATAATTTGTGTCTGTCTTCACAGTAGAAGACGCAAGTTCCATACCAGAAATAGGCAGTAACCTAGTGGCTAAAAAGAGTGAGGAAATTAAGGAAATTCATATCAGCAGAGAAAAAGTATTGGAGCAATTTAAGGGACTAAAATCTGACAAATCTCCAGGACCAGATGGCCTACATCCTAGGATTCTCAAAGAGATAGCTGCAGAGATAGTGGATGCACTAGCAATGATTTTCTGAAATTCCTTAGATTTGGGAATGGTCCCATCAGATTGGAAGTTGGCAAATTTTACACTGCTTTTCAAGAAAAGAGGGAGAGAGAAAACAGGAAACTACAGGCCAGTTAGCCTAACATCAGTCATTGGGAAAATGTTGTATTCTATTATTAAGGAAGTCTTAACAATGCACTTAGAAAAGCACAGTATGATTAGAACAAGTCAACGTGGTTATACTAAAGGGAAATCCCTCTTTTTGAGGATGTAACTAATAGGGTAGATAAAGTAGAACCAGTAGATATAGTATACCTGGATCTCCAAAAGGCATTCGATAAGGTGCCACACAAAAGGTTAATTGGCTAGATAAGGGCTTATGGAGTTGGGGGTAATATATTAGCATGTATAGATGATTGGTTAACAGACAGGAAGCAACGAGTGGGCATTTTCAAGGTGGCAGGCAGTAAATAGTGGAGTACCACAAGGATCAGTGCTGGGGCATCAGCTATTTATAATCTATATTAATGACTTATAGAAGAGACAGAGAGTAATGTATCTAAGTTTGCTGATGATACAAAGGTAGATGGAAAGGTAAGCTGTGGGGAGGATACAGAGAGGCTGCAAAGAGATATGTACAGATTAACCCACTGGGCAACAATATGGCAGATGGAGTATAATGTAGGAAAGTATGAAGTTATGCACTTTGATCGTAAGAATAGTAAAACAATATTTTTTAAAAGATGTGCAACTTGTAAGTGTCGATGTTCAAAGAGACTTGGGTGTGCTTGTACAAGGAACGTAGAAAGTTAACTTGCAGGTACAACAAGCAATTAGGAAGGCAAATGGCATGTTGGCTTTTATTGCAAGGGGATTGGAGTGCAGGAATAAGAAAATATTGCTGCAATTGTACAGGGTTTTGGTGAGACCACATCTGGAATACTGTGTCCTGTTTAGATTAGATTAGATTAGAGATACAGCACTGAAACAGGCCCTTCGGCCCACCGAGTCTGTGCCGAACATCAGCCACCCATTTATACTAATCCTACACTAATCCCATATTCCTACCAATCATCCCCACCTGTCCCTATATTTCCCTACCACCTATCTATACTAGTGACAATTTATAATGGCCAATTTACCTATCAACCTGCAAGTCTTTTGGCTTGTGGGAGGAAACCGGAGCACCCGGAGAAAACCCACGCAGACACAGGGAGAACTTGCAAACTCCACACAGGCAGTAGCCGGAATCGAACCCGGGTCCCTGGAGCTGTGAGGCTGCGGTGCTAACCACTGCGCCACTGTGCCGCCCACATTGGTCTCCACATTTAAAAAAGGATATCCTTGCATTGGAGGCAGTGCAGTGTCGGTTCACTAGATTGGTCCCTGAGATGAGGGGGTTGTCCTATGATGAGAGACTTTGTAAATTGAGCCTGTATTCTCTGGAGTTTAGAAGAATGAAAGGTGCTCTCATTGAAACATATAAGATTCTAAAGGGGCTGGAAAGGATGGACACAGAGATTATTTCCACTGGTTGGAGAATCTAAAACACGGGGGCACAGTCTCAGGGTAAGGGGACAATCATTTAGAACTGAGATGAGGAGAAATTACTTCACTCAAAGGGTTGTGAATCTTTGGACTTCTCTACCCCAGAGGGTTGTGGATGCTCCATCATTGAATATTTAATTTTGGGAAAGACAGATTTTTGGTCTCTCAGGGAATCAAAAGGTATAGCGAGCAGGTGTGAAAGTGGAGTTGAATCCTAAGATCAGCCATGATCGTTTTGAATGACGGAGCAGGCTCGATGGCCCATATGGTCTACTCCTGCTCCTATTCCTTGTGGTCTTGTGAAACCTACATTAATCTTTTAATGAAACAAAAAGAGCAGGAATCCTACAGTTAAATTTTTTTAAAATCTGGCAGCCAAGATGGTCAATGCAATTAGCATTTGAACACGTTTCACATTCCAAGGCAACAAAGAGGAGGTACGTGACTGAAGAGCCTGTACCCATTACAATGTCTTGCTGTATTGATTGAACTACTGGAGATTGCTTTCATTAGCAAGACATTCAAAGCCATCCTGGGACATTAACATTGAAAGGACCAATCCTTCCAGGTGTAAACATTAGCATCCTGAGGCTTGAGAGATTGAAATTCCTAAACTTGAATCTCGTTAGAAGGCACCAGAGAAAACACCGAGACAGTCATGTAACTGTCTGTCCATATCTGTGAAAGCTGGGAGTTTCCCTTGGACAAAGCAGACAAGCCAGTGACTCAGACTGGGCAGAAGCCAGAAGGGCTGTCTCTCTCTTCTCTCTCACTCTCTGCAGAAGACCTGGTGGGGCGTGCGAAGCCTAGCTGCCAGTTGCTGGATCCAAGACAAAGACACCAGGGGAAGCAAGCCACCTACAATTCTGCCTCCAAGAAAATGCTGAACCAGTTGGGCCAGCTACAAAGTGCACTTCTACCAGCCAAAGACTTCAAGATCACAACTTCAGCTGGAAGACAACGGAATCACCCAACTCCACAGAATGTGTATTAATTTTTATTTTTCCTGGACTCTAATCCAACCACAAATCTACTCCTCATCACTCTCTAATCTATTCGTGTGTGTGTGATTCTCGTGTGAGTGTGTGCGTCAATGTGTAGTGTCATCCAATTACTTTATTTATATCGGGTTTAGATTGTTAAGTATAATAAACTCAGTTTTTTCTTGTTTAAGCTCAAGAAAACTTGTCCAATTGGTTCTTTTAGGATCATAACAAAGGGTAAAAGGTAAAACACTCACTAAAGTGGTAAGTACATCCTCTGTTTAAAAAAGGAATAACCCCTGTTGTGGTCAAATAAGAGGAAGGACAAGAGGGGAGCCTTGTGAATGCTCCTTGCCTGGTTATAACAACTGGCTGCACACAATTTTCTTAAATCATGTCTGCTTCCCCTTCATTACTACATTCAACTGTGCCCTTATTAGGTAGAGTTTTTAATTAGCATAATGTAGGTGTGTGCCATGCATGTGAAGCATTTATGATTGGAAGGATGAATTTCTGGTGACGCTGTGGAATTTGAAATTAGAGTGGCTGGGACTTTCTATTAGGCTAACTAAAATTAATCCTCAGTATTGTATTTCCTGGCTGATCCTAAGCTTGGCAGTAACATTGTTGATGACCACTTTCAGAGAAATATTGGGTTTTGCATTTAATATCTCTACCCAAGAAAGAAATATAGATGAAACTATAAATAATAAAGTTTAAAATTGGTTTAAAGTTGAAAAAGTACTGTTGATTAAAAGAGGAAGCTATAATTTGGCTTTTGTTTATAGAAGATATGTCAGATAAATCAGAATTTTATATGTAATTTCGGTGACTTTTGGTTTCTTGAGAAAATGCCTATTTTCGTCAACGGTGTACTTATTAATGTTATAATTGATAATGATGGCAGGACTTAATTAAACTATTTTTGTGGCAACTCAGAAGTAGTTCATTCATCCAGACCCAGCTAGTTTCCATGATTAATTGTGGGAGTATGTTCGAAAGAGAGGCAATGTGCTTGGAAAATGCTACAGAGCACAAAGCAAAATATCCATGTGGAAGGTCAAACAGCTGGTTTCTCAGTGAAAGATGGAAGTGTCTTCTTCTCTGCAATTCATGCAGAGATTTGTTTATTTATGTGGTTGTGATCCATGAAGGGAACAAATTTATTTATTTTATCTACCTGCTGTGGATAAAGAAAATACAATAGGTTCGACTTTTAACTCCTCTCCACTGGTGGAATCCAAACCTCACTTCTCAAATATGCAGATTAGGCACAGATCACCAGGCCCTGATCTGCCTTTATAACCTAGGCAGAGGAGCAATGATGGCGACCCAAAGGCAAAACCTGCCAAGATCAGCAGCCAAAGCCGGAAGAGGCCCGTCAAAGTAAGTTTCCATTTTTTATTAACTTTTCCTTATGGGCCAGAAAAAGCAGCAGTATTCCTTCAGTACCCACAAGAAAATTTGGAGCTCCCCTTGAACAGGCTTCCTCCCCCCTTCCACTCCCTCGACTGGGATTACCCTCTTGCACAACCAAAGTTGCACAACCAAGTTTACTTACTTCCGCCTTTGCCCACATCTGCTTGTACTTCAAATCTTATTCATGTCTTCACTCAATATGGGAGATTTTCCTGAATCTGCGTTCAGTCTTACGTGATCACCTGAGTGCAGCAAATGTTGGAAATTCTAGAGGCTTCGATCACATTCCTGGAAAGGACCCCCATCCTTACTAATTTTTGTTCCATTCATTTTAAATAAGTGAGGGAATTTGGGCAGGTCCTTTTACATGCATGCTCTGTGACTCATCTGATTTTACAATATTGGCTGCATTGTGTAATCTGGTGTACCTGGACACCGAGCAGAAACTATCCCCTAATGTCTCCAACATCCTCCTCACTGGTTTCCTAATCTCCATTATCTCTTCAGCTCATCCAGAAATTAACAGCCCTCATCCTGACCTCTATTCCCACTCACCCAGCACTCCCTGCCTTGCTGGCTTGCACTAGTTCCCTGTCCTCCACAGCATCAAATTTCAAATCTACATCCTCATCTACAAATCCTTCCACAGTCTCACCCTATCCTACCTTTGCAACCTCCTCCAGTCTTATGTCCTCTACTCATGCTCTCCAGTCCTCTGACTGTAGCCTTTTGTGCATTTCCATCTCCCTCCACTCCACCACTGATGGCAAAATCTTCAGTCATCTTAGCCCTACTATTTGTAACAGACTCTTTAAATGTATATATATGCCTTGTTAGTTCTCCCCCTTAATCCAAGCCAATACTACAGTGCAGTAACCAGCCATGCTGTATTGTCAGAAATGCTGTCCTTCAGCTGAGGTCCAATCTGCCCTCTCTGGTGGACACAAAAGATCCCATGGCACTGTTCAAAGACAAGCAAGAGAGTTCTTTTGATGCACTGGCTAAAATTTTTCCCTTAACCAGCACCTTCAAAAATAAATTGTCAGTTCATTTATCTCATTGTTGTTTTTTGGGACCTCACTGTATGTGAAATGGCTGCTATGTTTGCCTGTATTACACTAATGCCTACATTAAATGTAATTATATTTTAAAAAGTAGTTCATTTGGTATGAAGTGCTTTAAAACATTGTAAGAACATGAAAGACTTTTTATAAATGCAGGGTTTTTTTCGTTATTTATTTTCTTAATGCCAAGCCTTTGGTTATCTCTTAACTCCCCTATCAAGACTCAACATCTGTTCCTTTGAAGTACCTCAGGACATTTTTCTTTCTCTACATTAAAGGTGCTACATAAATGCATGCTGTTGTAGTTTGATGAGCTGAAGGGCTGATTTTAGAATTTAATTCAATTGGTTTGGGTCTGTTTGAATCGAGCAAACTAAACCTCAAAATATCAGCTGATTCCTTATTGTATCTGCCGAGAATAGTCAGTGATTTGGTAGAGCATATTTTAACTTTTATCTCTGGAATAAATGGTTCTTTAAACACACATGAGTACCCAAAACTGTATGACATTTAGTTTCTAAGAAATGAACATGTTTCCCAGTGTTTTATTTTGAAAATAAGAATCTGAAAAAAATGGTTGAGGAACTGAATGTATCCTCCTACTATCAAACCACTTACCGTCATAGACTTGTAAACTCAATAGATGTCACTATAGATAAGAGAAGATACTTTTGTATGCTGCACCGTGTAAAGGAAATTCATAATTTCATAATGACTGTGCTGCAGTATAAATATGACATTTGTGGTGCCTCATTACTTTCTGTTTGACTGTGTGACATTAATAAATTGGTGTCATCCCAGTATCCATGACATTTCAAATCTTTATTTGTGCCAGGGGATATTATTCAAATCCCCCACCAACTCCCACCTCCCTCCATCAACAGCCCGCATCAACTATGAAAGAGGGAAATCAGTGTTTTACTGTTTTGTTTGGGGCAAGTTAACAGTTGATTGTTTTGCATTTAAAAAGATTAAAGGTTCAATTCTGTATTTTAAAGTGACCATGCTGAGAGTGGACATCTAAGAAAAATTATAACAAAATACGGTGTAATCCTGTCTTAGTTTGTACAAGATATATTTTGCTCTTTCCCTTGAGTCAATTTGATATTGTCTGACATCACTTGCACAGTTGGTTTCTCGTAAAGGGATGAACAAAATGTTTAGCATTCATTGCTATTTATTTCATTTCATATTTTGGTAAAATATTGTAGCCAGCAAAATATAAACCTTAACAGAACTACTTAAATATAATCATATGCAACCATTAAGAGAAAGCTTAAAAGCATGGGTTGTTCCACTTGTTTGACTGTCAGGGATAATGGACTAATTGGAGTTTTCTTGGAAAAGGTACAGCATCACTGATTTTTAACATTACTTAATGTGCAATGCATTGGCTCAAATTATTGGAATGTATAGCCACACAACATTTTTCAGGTAAATTATGACCCACTGTGTTAAAGGAAGATTACTTAAGTTATGTATGGTTCCCAAGTAATTTAACTAAACAATAAAAGGTGAAGGAAATCACTACAAAAATGGTTTGGATTTGCAGGACTTCAATGAGATGAGACGGGATCTAGCCAGGGTAAAACAGAACAAAAGACTGACAGGAAAAATTGATTTGTAAAAGGAAAATCATGCTTGACTGGTCAAATTGAATTTTTTGATGAAGTAACAGAGAAGGTTGATGAAAGGAATGCAATGGATGCTGTCTGTATGGATTTTAAGAAAGTGTTTGACAAAATACCACATAAGAGGCTGGTAAACAAAATTGAGGCTCATTGAACTTTTTTATGCAGCACGTGGTGATGACCTGGAACTCACTGCCTACGACAGTGGTGGAAGCGGAGAAGATGAATGATTTCAAAAGGAAATTGGATGGGCACTTGAGGGAAATTAACTTGCAGGGCTATGGGGATAGAGTGGGGGAATGGGACAGACTGGAATCCTTTACAGACAGCAGATATGGATTTGATGGGTTGAGTGGCCTCCTTCTGTGTCATAGTGATTCTATGATTTAGTTTAGAACAGGATATGGATATGTATAGCAGTTAAGAGTTTATGAGGGTGGAAGATAGGATCTCAGCAAGGAGAGTACTGGAGTACTTGAGCCTGGAGGTGATAAGGTAAGTGGTGTGACAGAGGGGTACTTTTATGTACTTGGTGCTCCAAACAGAGATGACTCTGATTCTGACCCAAAGTGGAAAGCAGGAAATCAGTTATAGAGTCTTCATAATTTTTTTCATCCCTTCATTTTGTTGAATTGAAGATCACAGGGAGCATGTATCCACATTCCTCACATGGACTCAAGGTGGATGATGCTCTGCTCTTAGAATGCCAATTATAAAATTGCACGTTACTTTAGGAGATGATTACCCCACAGCCAGAGAGAACTCAAGAAGAGAGTAAATAGCTGGCCATCTGACATGATAGGTTGAAGAGGCAGGCAGTGCTGGAATCCTCCGGGAATGTGACACTCACAAAGTGATTTGTAGGGATAAATATCTATGAGGGTGGCGACACTTTGGGAAGTACAGCCTAGAGCACATCTATTGAACTGTGGGGTGAATGTGTTGTGGGGTGAGACAGGGAAGTGTAGAAATGCAGTTGTCATAGGAGATACAATAGCCAGCCGATAGACCACCATTTCTGCAACTGCCCACTATTGTGTTTTCTTCTTGTGCGTACTAACAAATAAACATCAAGACACAAATACACATAAGGGATTGGTTAACACACAAATACATAAGTTCATTTATTAAGGAGTTGAGTTTGTAGCCTTGGCTCCGGACAGATCTTTGTCACTTTAGCTGGTTGCCATGTACCTTCCGTGGGATGCTAAATTCAAACCTGTTTTCCTATTTTTAACCTTGGTACTCTTTGCCTGCATTCCGGTCATGCACACTTTTCATCCTCGCCAGTTTTTTCAAAATTTTTCAAAAATTTCAAAATTCTTCTCTGATCAAAGAGTCAATTACTGCAGTAAGGAGGGATGATACCTTAGAAGGTTCATCAAATGAGGCCATATAAATGAGGGGGCAATCACTTGGCTGGGCGTGTACTACAGGCCTCCGAACAGTCAGGGAGAGATAGAGGAGCAGATATGTAGGCAAATCTCAGAGAGGTGTAAAAATAATAGGGTAATAATAGTAGGGGATTTCAACTTACCTAATATCAACTGGGATAGTCTTAGTGCAAAAGGCTTAAAGGGGGCGGAATTCTTAAAATGCATACAGGAGAGCTTTTTGAGTCAGTACGTAGCAAGATCTACAAGAGAAGAGGCAGCACAAAACCTAATCCTAGGGAATGAAGCTGGACAAGTGGTAGAAGTGTCAGTGGAGGAGCATTTTGGGAATAGTGACCATAACTCTGTAAGATTTAAGGTAGTTATGGAAAAGGACAAAGACGGACCAGAAATAAAGGTACTGAATTGGGGGAAGGCCATGTTCAATCTGATAAAACAGGATCTGGCTAAAGTGGACTGGGAGCAGCTAGAGGTAGGAAAGTCTACATCAGACCAGTGGGAGTCATTCAAAGAGGAAATAGTGAGGGTTCAGAGCCAACATGTACCTGTTAAGGTGAAGGGTAGGACCAACAAGTTCAGGGAACCCTGGATGTCAAGGGATATAAAGTACTGGATCAGGAAGAAAAAGGAGGCTTATGGCAAATTCGGAGCTCTGAAAACAGCAGCAGCACTGGAGAAGTATAGAAAGTGTAGGGGGGTACTTTAAAAAGTAATTAGGAGAACGAAGAGGGGACATGAAAAACATTGGCAGGCAAGAGAAAGGAAAATCATAAGACATTTTATAAGTATGTTAAGGGCAAGAGGATAACCAGGGAAAGAGTAGGGTCCATTAGGGAACAAAGTGGCAATCTTTGTGTGGAGCCGGCGGACATAGGTAAGGTTTTAAATGATTATTTTTCATCTGTGTTCACTATGGAGAAGGACGATGTAGGTGTAGAGATCAGGGCGGGGGATTGTGATATACTTGAACATATTAGTATTGAAAGGGAGGAAGTATTAGATGTTTTAGCGGGCTTAAAAGTAGATAAATCTCCAGGCCCAGATGAGATGTATCCCAGGTTGTTATGTGAGGCAGGGAGGAGATAGCAGGGGCTCTGACACAAATTTTCAGATCCTCTCTGGCCACAGGAGAGGTACCAGAGGACTGGAGGACAGCAAATATGGTACCATTATTCAAGAAGGGTAGCAAGGATAAACCAGGTAATTATAGTCTGGTGCATCTAACATCAGTGGTTGGGAAACTTTTGAAAAAATTCTGAGGGACAGGATTGATCTCCACTTGGAGAGGCAGGGATTAATCAGGGATTGTCAGCATGGCTTTGTCAGGGGGAGATCATGTCTAACTAACTTGATTGAATTTTTTGAGGAGTTGACTAGATGTGTAGTTAAGGGTAAAGCAGTTCATGTAGTCTACATGGACTTCAGTAAGGTCCCGCATGGGAGATTGCTTAAGACGTTAAGAGCCCACGGGATCCAGGGCAATTTGGCAAATTGGATCCAAAATTGGCTTAGTGGCAGGAAACAGAGGGTAATGGTCGAGTGTTGTTTTTGCGAGTGGAAGCCTGTGACCAGTGGTGTACCATAGGGATTGGTGCTGGGACCCTTGCTGTTTGTAGTGTACATTAATGATTTAGACGTGAATATAGGAGGTATGATAAGTAAGTTCACAGAGGACACGAAAATTGGTGGTCTCGTAAATCATGAAGAGGAAAGCCTTAGATTGCAGGACAAAATAGATGGGCTGGTAAGATGGGCGGAGCAGTGGCAAATGGAATTTAATCCTGAAAAGTGTGAGGTGATGCATTTTGGGAGGACTAACAAGGCAAGGGAATATACAATGGATGGTAGGACCCAAGGAAGTACTGAAGGTCAGAGGGACCTTGTTGTACTTGTCCATAGATCACTGAAGGCAGCAGGTAGATAAGGTGGTTAGGAAGGCATATGGGATACTTGTCTTTATTAGCCGAGGCATAGATTATAAGAGCAGGGAGGTTATGATGGAGCTGTATAAAACGCTAGTTAGGCCACAGCTGGAGTACTGTGTATAGCTCTGGGCACCACACTATAGGAAGGATGTGATTGCACTGGAGAGGGTGCAGAGGAGATTCACCAGGATGTTGCCTGGGTTGGAGCATTTCAGCTATGAAGAGAGACTGATAAGGCGAGGGTTGTTTTCCTTGGAGCAGAGAAGGCTGAGGGGGGACATGATTGAGGTATACAAAATTATGAGTGGCATTGATAGGTTAGATCGGAAGAAACTTTCTCCCTTAGTGGAGGAGTCAATAACCAGGGGGCATAGATTTAAGGTAAGGGCAAGGAGGTTTAGAAGGGATTTGAGGAAAAATAATTTCACCCAGAGGGTGGTTGGAATCTGGAACACACTGCCTGAAGGGGTGGTAGAGGCAGGAACTCTCACAACATTTAAGAAGTATTTAGATGAGCACTTGAAACGTCATAGCATACAAGGCTACAGCCCAAGTGCTGGAAAATGGGATTAGAATAGTTAGGTGCTTGATGGCCGGCACAGACACGGTGGGCCGAAGGGCCTGTTTCTGTGCTGTATAACTCTATGACTCTATAACTCTATGGCTTCTGGAAGATCAAGGGGAACATGGATCCACATTCCTCATGTGGACTCAAGATGGATGAAGCTCTGCTCTCAGAATGCCAATTATTAAAATTACTGGCTACTTCAGGAGATGGTTCCCCCCCAGCCAGGGAGAGCTCAAGAAGAGAGTAAGTAGCTGGCCATCCGACATGATAGGGAGAAGAGATTGATAAAAACTAGGTAGATTCATTCGCACTGGTCTGCCAAACATGAGTTCCACCAGTGATGGGATGGTTGCACTTCGAGATGTTGCCCAAAGGTGTAGCATTGCAAGTTGCCACTCATGTTTGGTCTATCTGCACTTCAGAATTAAAGATTTCATTGTACAAATTATTCTTTCATCCATGCTGTTAGATCTGGGGTAGTGCAGAGATGAGGTAATGTGATCAATTCCCCACTTCTCATGTATGTTCCTGAATGGTTTTCCAGCAAATTGAGGCCTGTTATCTGAGATTATCTCCTGAATGCCCCAAATAAACTGAAAATAGCACTTTGTGTGTATACTACAGTTGTGCTTGATGTATCGTGCAATTGACGGATGATAGAATACTTGGGAAAATAGTCAGTGACAACTGAAAAATCATCCCCGTGAACGTGGAAGAAGTCAGAAGCAATCTTGGTCAAGCATGAGTAGAAATTTGTGTGGTAAAAGCGGTTCCTTGCTTTGGCATATTTTCCTGACATGCCTTGCACTCTGAACTGTGACTTCAATGTCATCGTTCATACTTGGCTAATAAACTGTCTCTCCCGCTAGCCTCCTCGTATGATCTATGCCCATGCGTGATTGATGAAATTGCCGTAGTATGTCATATCACAATGATTCCAGTATGATGACGTGCTTGCCCTTGATGATGACTCCCCAGGATATGCTCATCCCAATAAATCCAACACTGTCTCACGTGCTTGTAGATGTCCTGAATGGAGTCTGGCCATCTTTTGATAGTTTTCCAGAGTTCCTGAAGCATTGAATCTTTTGCTGTCTCCACCTGTAGTTGCTAACACTTCCGTTTTGCGAAATTCATCAAGTCAATGTGTAGAACATTTTCAAGTTTAATGTCAAGCAGGTTGACCTGTAGATGGTCACATCTGCGGTTTTCTCTGGATTGGGTAGTCTGCTGAGCGTATCGGATGTAACCATCAAGTTACCAGGTTTATACCTAACCTTGCAGTCGTAACCCTGTATCTTTACTAGCAGACGTTGCAGCTTTGGCGGTGCGCTAGTCAATGGTTTCCCCAAATCATCTGGAGTGGTTTTTGGTCGGTTTCTACCACAGATCTCTTCCCAAAGAGGTGGGTGTGGAAACGCATAATTCCAAAGACCAAGGCTAATGTCTCCATCTCGATGTTTGAGTAATTGGACTGTGCCACAGATAGGGTTTTTGAAGCGAATACAATGGGTTTACCCTTCTGCATTATGCATGCTCATAAGCCTTTTGGGATGCATCCACTTCTAGAGTGGTCTCTTCATTGGGATCGTAGAATTACAATAATGTTTCTGACAATGACTTCTTTAGTGCCTCAGAGATGTTGGTGGGCTTCGTGCCACAGGAAAGGCACCCCCTTTTTCAACAGTTCCTGTAGAGGTGTTGTTTTTTATGCAAAATTAGGAATGTAAGGAATTAAAAAGTTGAAAAGACCTTAACATTGTCGAAGATCCTTCCTATCTTGGGGTGTTGGGATCGCATGGATATCCTTCAGTTTGCACGGGTCAGTACAGATACCAGCATTTAAATAAATCAACCCAAAGAAATTGATTTGCTGCACATTAATGTCGCATTTGTGGCCATTGAACATCAGCCCTTTTTTGCGTGCCGCTTGCATTAGCAGATGTAAATTCCGATCATGCTCCTGATTTTTCTTTCCAGGATAGTTATGTCATCTGTAATGCATATGCATCCTGGTACGGTACAGAGTATCCAATCCTTATGCACTTGAAAAAGATCTTGGCTAATGGATAGCCCAAAAGGAAGCTATTGGAAGCAATAACAACCAAATAGGGTATGAAACGTAGTCAGCTCCTGGGACTTCTCTGCCAGATGCACTGACCAATGCCCATTTTTAAGTCAAGGTTTGAAAAGAACTTTGCTCCTATGAATTTCAGATTGAGCTCTTCTAAAGTAGGGATTCTATGTGGACAATGCTTTAGCACTTTGTTCAAATGTCTCTGATCCAGGCAGACTCGAAGGGACCTGTCCTTTACCACACATCTGACTGAGCTGCACCAATCCTTATGCTCTCGTACCTTCCGAATGATCCCATCCATTTACACTTTGTCTAACTCAACAGTCAACTTGGTCTGCAAGTGGATGCTGCACTTACATGCTGGATCAATTGATGGTATGGCATCCTCTCTCAAGTGTAACATTGCATCTCCCTGAAAACTGCCAATCCTATCAAAACATTCGGGATACTGCAATGTCAGGTTTCAGGCCAAAGTGATGAGTGAATCTTCTGATGCTGATCTGCCTTCCGGTACCTGGCTGATTCGTGTATAGTTACCAATGTGACATCTCAACATGCCAGCAGCCTTGCAATCGCTGCTCCTTTGGTTTCTAGTGCATAGAACATCTGTGATGACCAGGATGACTGGTTGTATTTACACTCTGGCACGATGGATCCTAAACATGGAATTGCCAACCCATTATATGTTGATAGCTTCACGGCAGTGGGCGTCACAATGGTCTTCCACTTCTGTGGGTACATTGCTTGCAGAAATCTCAGAGGCAGTATGATGGCAATTGTCGCTGTGTCTATTTTTGCCAATATGAATGTTTACCGACTTTCTGAGGACAGATGATCTGAATCATGACAAATACATCTGATGGTGCAATGGCATCTATGTGTTCTGCGACATGGACGGTGTGGAATATATGCTCAGCGAACTTTGCAGCATCTTGATCATCATCAACATTTTCTGTTTTGTCCACCACCTCATCTATGATTAGCCTATGGGGATCTGGTCGGGTCTTCGTTGCTGCTCGAAGGTATTGCCTGCTGATGGCCTGCTCAAGCCTTTGCACAACTTCTCGCTACTTCGGCCTTTGTTCTTCTGCATTGCTGCTGTCGGTGACCCTTTGCGCCACATGCCTTGCAGAAATCATGAAATGATGGGCAACTCTTCGGCACATGTAGAAGTCCACACCTTCCACATGTCTTCCCAGTTTGGCTAATCTGGTCAATGTGTCGACAGTTGGGGTAGCAAACAAGACCTGCAAGCTTTGTCAGCCTGCAATGATCACTTTATACTTTCGTCTGTCTTTGAGTAGCTCATCAATACTGCAGCCTTTGGGTTTGTCCAGCAAATTGGCTATGGTGGATTGGTAAACTTTGTTCAAAAGTATGACAGTAAACAGGCAATGGCTAACACTTAAAGAACTAATGCATAGTTTACAACAAAAATACATTCGTTTAATGTACAAACACCCAGCCAGGAAAGTGTCCCAACTGTGGTTAACAAAAGAAATCAGGATTGTATTAGATCAAAGGAAGAGGCGTATAAAGTTGCCACAAAAGGTAAGCCTGAGGATTGGGAGCATTTTAGAATTCTTCAAACGAGGACCAAGAAAAAGATTAAGAAAGGGAAAATAGAATATGAGAGTAAACTAGCAAGAAACATAAAAAAGGACTGTAAAATCTTCTATGGTATGTAAAAAGGAAAAGATTAGCAAAAACAAATAAGGGTCCATGACAAGCAGAGTCAGGAGAATTTATAATGGGGAATAAGGCAGAGAAACTAAACAAATACTTTGTGCCTCCCAGAAATAATGGAAAATCAAGGGACTAGTGTAAACAAGGACTGCAAAATATTATTAGTTTTTAAAAAAAGCATAAGAGAAATTAATGGGACTTAAAGTAGATAAATCCCCTGGACTTGATGATCTACGTCCTAAAGTGTTGAAGGAGGTGGCTGTAGAGATAATAGATGCATTGGTGGGCATCTTTCAAAATTCTATAGACTCTGGAATGGTTCCTGCAGATTGGATGGTGGCAATTGTAACCACACTATTTAAGAAAGGAGGGAAAGAGAAAACAGGGCACTACAGACCTGTTAGTCCTACATCGGTCGTAGGGAAAATGCTAGAATCTATAATAAAGGATGTGATAACAGGACACTTAGAAATAACGGTATGATTGGGCAGAGTCAACATGGATTTATGAAAGGGAAACCATGTTTAACAAACCTGTTGGAGTTTTTTGAGGATGTAACTAGCAGAATAGATGAGGGGGGACCAGTGGATGTGGTATATTTAGATTTTCAGAAAGCTTTTGATAAGGTCCACACAAGAGGTTAGTAAACAAAATTAGAGCACATGGGATTGGGGGGAATATACTGGCATGGATTGAGAACTGGTTAATGGACAGAAAACAGAGATTAGGAATAAAAGGGTAATTTTCAGATTTTCAGGCTGTGACTAGTGGGGTACCACAAGGATCAGTGCTTGAGCCCCAGCTATTCAAAATCTATATCAATAATTTGGATGTGGGGATTAAATGTAATATTTCCAAGTTTGCAGATGACAGACAAACAGGTGGAAGTGTGAGTTGTGAGGAGGATGCAAAAAGGCTTCAGGGGGATTTGGAGAGGTTAAGCGAGCGGCAAAACTTTGGAAGATGGAATACAATGTGGAGAAATGTGAGGTTATCCACTTTGGTAGGGAAAACAGAAATACAGAGTATTTCTGAAATGGTGAGATGAGAGGCTAGGAAGTGTTGAACTTCAAAGGGACTTGGGTGTCCTTGTTCATGAGTCACTGAAAGCTAACACGCAGGCACAGCAAGCAATTAAGAAGGAAAACGGTACGCTGGCCTTTATTACAAAAGCATTTGAGTATAGGAGTAAAGATGTCTTACTGCAGTTATATAGAGCCTTGGTGAGACCACATCTGGAGTATTGTGTGCAGTTTTAGTCTCCTTGCCTAAGAAAAGATATACTTGCCATAGAGGAATGCAACAAAAGTTAATGAAACTAATTCCTGAAATGGAAGGATTGTCCCTTGAAGAAAGATTAAACAGATTGGGCCTTTATTCTCTGGAGTTTAGAAGAATGAGAGGTGATCTTATTCAAACGTATAAAATTCTTAAAGGCCTTGACAGGGTAGATGCAGGAAAGATGTTTCCCCCGGCTGGGGAGTCTATAACCAGGGAACACCATCTCAGAATAAGGGGCAGGCCATTTAGGACTGAGATGAGGAGGAATTTCTTCACTCAGAGAGTGGCGAACCATTGGCATTCTCTTCCTCAGAGGGTTATGGAGGCTGAGTCGTTGAGTATGTTCAAAACTGAGATCAATAGATTTCTACATATTAAAAACATCAAGTGATATGGGGATAGTGCAGAAAAATGTTGTTGAAGTCGAAGATGAGCCATGATCTCATTGAATGATGGAGCGGGATCGAAGGATTGAATGGCCTACTCCTGCTCCTCCTTCTTATATTCTAATGTTCTTATGTACAGTGTTGTTGACACCGTCAAAAGGACCAGGGATCCACCTTCAGTGATCAAAATGCCTTGAGAGGAGCCCCCATTGCTGTCAGCCTGCCCTTTGTCAGCCCTTTTAGGCCCACATGCACTCGCATGGCTCATCTCGCCCACTCATCACTCAATAGATCTCATGGATGAGGCCATGCACTGGAGGTCTGTGCATACCCCCTGCATCCTCTCAGTGCTATGCATCATATGTCTCTCCTTGAGGACACCATGCGCTCACATGCCAGAGAAAGGGCACCAATCATGGCATGACTTCTCCATCATTTGCTCATGGGACTGCACTGCCTCTGGAAACTCCAACAGATGGTCACACATTTGATGCTGCTGATGCAGCAACTGCCACTTTGCTGATGACACATGAGGTTCGCCATCTACATGAAATTGAGTATCACTGGGCCTCTCCTCATTCCTCCGAGGGGAAGTGGCTGCAGCTGTCACGGTTCCGTTAGCTCCTCCTGCATGTCTATGCAGGGCTTACCAGATTGTGTCACCCATTCTACATGCACAACAAAGCTCACCATTATGAGTGTATCTGTGCTGGTAGAGGGTGCAATGGAATAAAGTGATGCAGTGTCTTGACATGGTGGTGCATCCTCTGAGCTTTCCATTGAAGCAGGAGCCCTCATCTGCTGCTGTACCTGCTGGAGAGACATGATTTAAGTGAAACAACTGCACCTTCAGCCACCCCTGGTACCTCACCTTGATCAGGATCTTTCTACCTGCGTAGGTGCCACAGCCCACACATCGCCTAGGGAATGATGGATGCATCCATTGTTTAACTCACTGTCCATTGCTTCTACACCTGCCTCACCCTCAGCAACAGGCTGCCCTGCCATGATCCATCTCATCTCTATAGCCTCCTCCTCCATCGGTGTCACCACGGCGATGAAAGACATTCCACCTCCCGTTCATTGATGCTCACTGACATTATAAGCGCCCTTCTCCTGCAAGCACAGACCAATGTAGTGTCACTCCTGTCTCTTGGCCCATCTATGTTGATCACTCCGAGGCACTGTAAATATGCAGCACTGTGCCACTGGGATGGCATGGTGATATGGCCATTCAGCCAGTTCAGTGCAATATTCACCCAAAACTCACGATGGGGTTCAGATGAGCATAAAATGGGTGCCTCAATGTGGACTTTTGTGCCGAGTGTTGCCCCATGCATGGGTCAACCATCTGGCCTCATAATTTATGTGCACCTTTTAATTCATGCTGGGCTTCCAGTTTGCAACTCTAAACGTCATTCACCTTTCCATACTGCACCAGGTTATTAAATCTCTTCCTGCACTAGACCCTTCGGCTCCTCACTATATCTGCTACTTCCAGCCATGCCCTCTTGGTTAGGCTTGCTGGCCTCTTCCACCTGTCTGCTAGAAACAGGGCATTTCTCCTTTCTCTTACTACCTGCAGGAGCACCTCCCAGGAGGTGTCACTGAATCGTGGAGCAACCCTTCCTCATGCTGGAGCCATTCATGCACTGCCTCCATTGCTGTAGACCCCCTTCCTTTTTGCCTGTGTCTGAAACCTGCATGAATGCTGCACAAGTGCCTTTAAAAATGGTGTCCTGGCTCGAGTGTCCCCGATTTTAATCACTCCACCAATAGTGGCTGTGCCTTCAGCTGCCTAGGCACTAAACTTTGTTGCTAAACCTCTCTGCCTCCTTTAATACACTCCTTAAAACCTACCTCTGACCAGGTTTTGGTCATCTGGCCTAATATCTCCTTTTGTAGCTCAGTGTCATACATTGTTTTATAATGCACCTGAAAAGCGCCTTAGGATGTTTTATTCTGTTAAAGGTGCTATATAAATATAAGTAGTTATTGTTACCATGATAAAACATGGTACCTTCTGACTCAGCAGGAGCGATTCACCAGTTTTGAAAGAACCCACCAAATCCAATAACACCACAATCCAGTAGCCACTTTGTATGAAACACAACTAATCACAAATGAACATGCATGAAGAGAGAAAAAAAGATCTGGTATTTCTGACTATTCTGTTTCTCAAAGGTAGCCTGGAGGAGTTGTTGACAGTCAAATTAAATTAAAATCAATCAAATCTACATTAATGACTTAGAGGAAGGGATAGAGTGTAGTGTATCCAAATTTGATGACGATACAAAAATAGGTGGGAAGGCATGTAGTGATGAGGACACAAAGAAACTGCAAAGGGATTTGGATGGGTTAAGTGAGTGGGCAAAAACTTGGCAGATGGTGTTCAATGTGAGAAAGTGTGAGGTCATCCACTTTGGTAGGAAAAATAAAAATGCAGATTTTTATGTAGATGGAGAAAGACTACAAAATACTGCAGTACAGAGGGATCTGGGTGTTCTTGTGCATGAAACACAAAAGGTTAGCATGCAGGTGCAGCAAGTAATTAGGAAGGCAAATGGAATTTTGGCCTTTATTGCTAGGGGGTTAGAGTTTAAAAATAGGGAAGTCCTGTTACAACTGTACAGGGTGTTGGTGAGGCCACATCTGGAGTACTGCATTCAGTTTTAGTCCCTGTATTTAAAGAAGGATATACTAGCATTGGAGACAGTTCAGAAAAGGCTCACTAGGCTGATTCCTGGGATGAAGGGATTGTCTTATCAAGAACTGCTAAACAGGTTAGGCCTTTATTCATTGGAGTTTAGAAGAATGAGCGGTGATCTTATAGAAACATATAAGATTTTAAGGGGGCTCGACAGGGTAAATGTTGAGAAGATGTTTCCACTAGTGGGGGAATCTCGAACTAGGGGACATAGTTACAGAATAAGGGGGCACACATTTAAAACTGAGATGTGAAGGAATTTCTTCTCTCAGAGGGTGGTGAATCTCTGGAATTCTCTGCCTCAGAGAGTTGTGGAGGCTAGGTCATTAAATGTATTTAAGGAAGAGGTAGATAGATTTTTGAAATCTCAGGGAGTCAAGGATTATGCAGAGCAGGCCCGAAAGAGGAGTTGAGGCCTGGGACAGATCAGCCATGATCTTATTGAATGGCGGGGCAGGCTTGAGGGGCTGAATGGCCTACTTCTGCTCCTATTTCTTATGTTCTTAAATAGCTGTTATTCTAGAGGAGCTTTGAACAACAGCAAGAATTAGCCTGCAATTGACTTCTGGACAGACTTGCATCACTTTCCCACAGGAAGTCTCTGAGCAGTTACCTTAAAGAGATGGATTGGGTTAACAGCTAAACAATATAACTGTAGGCTAGATCCCAGATTAATCTGTGAGAAATAGCACAGATCAGCTAGTTCTCATAAAATGGTACATTTGTGATATTTGTAAATTGACAACTTGTAACCTAAACCTAGAATTACTGCTATGTAATATTCTTATGTGAGTGAACATTTGCATCGGTTTCTCTGCCTATTTTAATGGAGGTATTAGCAGGTTTACTTTAGATCGATTACTGATTGCAGGAAGCAGGGGAGTCAGTGTTTATGCATAGATAAGCTATGCTTAGGTAGTTCAAAAACACCTGCAGATATCTTCTCAGCATCTTAATATATTATACACTATAGCAGAGAGAATCATTCTTCAATGCCATTTTTTTATATGTATGTTATTAATTCTTGGAATGTGGGTGTCACTGGCAAGTCCGGCATTTATTGCCTATCCCTAATTGTCCAGGTTTGAAACAACTGAGTAGCTTGCTAGGCCATTTCAGAGGTCAGTTAAGAGTCAACCATCTGTAGATGAATAATAAACGTGCAAAGATGGAGGGGTTGACAGGCTGTCACCAAGAGACCTTCAATTGCAGTCAAAATAATCCATAAATCAAAAATGGGAGGCAACCTACATTGTTGCTGCTTTTCGTATTTCGCAAATCATTTTTAACACTCAGGCACTCTGCACATCATAAATTTAACAGGCATTAAAGCTTCATAGTATTGAATAACTTGGTAAGTCACATTTGTAACAAGGAATTTGTTAATGATATCATTGTAATGCTGATTCCACTTATGTGTCCCTGAGAAATTGCCAGATGCATGATCAGAGGATGTTCAGCCAGCAATCAATTCACCAGGCACTCTCCACCAAAGATGACACTGTAATATGGTCGGCAGAAGGTGACGGCTACCACAAAATGGTTTGCATTCTCATAAAACTTGTGAATACAGGCAGAAGAAAATTGCGTTTTTTAATAAAGCTGTCATGGTAAGCTTTTCCAAAGGGACCAGTTGTTCGGTACACAGCCTAGTATACATGTCACAACATATTACAACCTGTTTCACATTTATTGCTGGGCCCTCTGTTTTTTGATTAATTTAAGAGGCTTTAAGTGGAGAGTCACCGAAGGACGTAATGTTGCGTCACACATGACCTGTGGGCATAGACCGATAGATTAAGGTGTGTGTAGGTGTATTCCTGTATTAGTTGTGTGAATACATGTTCCAGTTTATGTTACAATAAAGACCCATGTATTCTTTGTATATTTGTATTCCTGTGAATCCTATTCTAGTTCACGCACTAAAGGAACAAATAATATTACATTTGAAGACCGGACCACATTGCAGAGTTTAAAAAAGTTGAAATGTTAAACAGAAGATTGCTTTATTTCAGCAAGCCTCTGAAAAAACCTGTGCCTGGTAGAACCATAGATAAATTACACACGACATGTCCGCGCTGGCCGAAAAAACTAATGACCCAATCTAATCCCACCTTCCAGCACGTGGTTCATAGCTTTGCAGGTAACAGCACTTCAGGTGCATATCCAGGTACCTTTTAAAAGAATTGAGGGTTTCTGCCTCCACCACCATTTCTGGCAGTGAATTCCAGATACCCACCACCCTCTGGGTAAAAAAGTTTTTCTTCATGGCCCCTCTAATCTTTCTACCAATCACCTTAAATCTGTGCACCCTGGTAATTGACCTTTCTGCTAGGAGAAACAGGTCCATTCTGTCTACTCTATCTAGGCCCCTCATAATTTTGTACACATCAATTAAATCACCCCTCAGCACCCTCTGTTCTAAGGAAAACACCCCTAACCAATCCAATCTTTCTTCTTAGCTGCAACTTTCAAGCCTTGGCAACATTCTTGTAAATCTCCTCTGTACTCTCTCCAGAGCAATTATGTCCTTCCTGTAATGTGGTGACCAGAACTGCGCAATACTCCAGCTGTGGCCTAACCAGCATTTTATACAGTTCCAGCATTACATCCCTGCTTTTGTGTTCTATACCTCGGCCAATAAAGGAAAGCATTCCATATGACTTCTTCCCCACTCTATCTACTTGTCCTGCCACCTTCAGGGTCCTGTGAACATGTACTCCAAGGTCTCTCATTTCTTCTACCCCTCTCAATATCCTCCCATTTATTGTGTATTCCCTCGCTTTATTTGCCCTCCCCACACTTCTCTGGATTGAATTCCATTTGCCACTTTTCCGTCCACTCAACCAAACCATTGACATCATTCTGGAGTCTACAGCTATCCTCTTTACTATCAACTACACGGCCAACTTTTGTGTCATCAGCAAATTTCCCAATCATGCCTCCCACATTTAAATCCAAATCATTAATATATACCACAAACAGCAAGGGACCCAACACTGAGCCCTGTGGAATGTCACTGGAAACAGCTTTCCATTCACAAAAACATCCGTCGACTAATACCCTTTGTTTCCTGTCACTGAGCCAATTGTGGATCCAACCTGCCACATTCCCCTGTATCCCATGGGCTTTCATTTTACTGACCAGTCTGCCATGCAGGACCTTGGCAAATGCCTTACTAAAATCCATGTAGACCATATCTACTGCACTACCATCATCAATCCTCCTTATTACTTCCACAAAAAACTCAATTAAGTTAGTAAGACATGATCTTCCCCTAACAAATCCATGCTGACTATCCCTAATTAATCCGTGCCTTTCTAGGTGACAGTTTATCCTGTCCCTCAGAATTGTTTCTAATAATTTACCCACCACCGAAGTCAGACTGACTGGCCTATAATTATTTGGCCTATCCCTCGCACCCTTTTTAAACAATGGTATAACGTTAACAGGCCTCCAATCATTTGGTACCTCACCTGTATCTAGTGAGACTTTGAAGATAATCCTCAGCACATCCGCTATTTCCTCCCTGGCTTCCTTTAACAACCTGGGATGCAATCCATCTGGCCCTGGCAATTTATTCACTTTCAAAGATGTCAGACCCTCTGGTACTTCCTCTCTCATTATGCTTATAGTATCCAATATTTCACACTCCTCTATCTACAATGTCTGCATCAACCCTCTCCTTTGTGAAGTCAGAGAAAAAAATCTCATTAAGAACCCTGGCCACATCTTCTGCATCCACACATAAGTTCTCTTGTAAATCTCTGATAGGCCCTACCCTTTCCTTGGTTATTCTCTTTCTCTTAATGTACTGATAAAACATCTTTGGGTTTTCCTTGATTTTACCTGCCAATAATTTTTAATGACCTCTCTTTGCTTTTCTAATTTCCTTTGTTACTTCAGCCCAGCACTTTCTATACTCCTCTAGGCTTTCTAAAGTATTAAGTTTTTTGTGATCGTCATAAGCTTTTTCTGCTTTAACTTACCCTGTAAGCTTCTAGATAACCAAGGGGCTGTAGATTTGGCAGTACCACCTTTTATCTTTGTGGTAAAAAGAAAACCTGTGAAAAAGCTTATATTTGTAGAGAAGCAAGATCATTAAGAAAATGGCATTTAAATATCCAATTATGGATTGGAAGGCATCGGACATAGTGCCTGAGTTCAAACTGTTTTGCCAATGGGTGGAACTATTTTTCCTGGTTCAAGAAGTGAGCAAACCAGAGAAACAAGCTGTAAAAATCAAGATCACACAGGGCAACGAGGGCATGCAACAGATCAACACGTTAGGATTGTCGGCGAGGATCAAAGGACCCTCGCAAGCTATGGATATTCCTGGAAGATCAATTCATGGTAAAGAGCAATTTGCATAGGCTTGAGCTTATGACCTACCAGCAAAGGCAGGATGAATCCAGTGACCAGTTTGTTGCAAGGTGCTGAGACAAAGCTCAAGAATGCGACTTCACAGACATTAAATTGTCGGAATGGATTATGGAACTAGTCATCTTGTCTACGCCAATAGATGCCTTTCAAAAAAGATCTGCTAGAAAAGAAGAAAGGGCACAGCATAGATGCATTACTTAATGTTGGAAGGAAATTTGAAGCCATCATGGCTGGGCACCAACAGTTACAAGTGTTGAGGGCAGCTACAACAATTGGTATGGTAACTAAGGCTCAGACATCTGCTAAGTCTTGTGGCAAATATGGCCTGGATCACCCAATTTGCAGTTGTTTGTCATACCAGGACCAGTGCAAAGCTTGCGGCATGTGAGGGCATTGGGCAAGGCAATGCAGAAGGCCAAGTTCAGATACTGCACACAAGGGTAGCAGATCGCATGCAGAGAAAACGTCTGCAAGACAGGATGGCAAACACAATAAAAAGGTATTCCAACACGCAACAAAAGCCCAAGCAGGTGCATCAGGTCAGCAGGGAGACAGATTGCCAAAAGAATATGGATGAAGAATGCACTCATGCAAACAGCAAGCAAGCATTCCACAAAGTTAATTTGGATCAGCACGTCAATGCTATTATGCAATCTGAGGAATTTGCCATGATTGGGATTATATATCTGCAGCAGAGTGGCAAGCATTATCTCAGAGTGAAAATCAGCACAAGAGCAAGTGCAAATACACAGAGGCCAGAGGGACTGCCAGTGATTTGTGATGCTGCCAGTCATCATCTTTCTAAATTTTCAACAGTAATAGATGTACTGTTTTTCAAACAAGGGAAAATTAAGGCTTTGTATGACAGGCAAGCAGGACCAGAATTGGCTCAATTGCGAGTAGGACAGAAGGTCAGAGTCCTCATTCATGCGTCGGGAACTTGGTATCCTGCAGAGGTTGCTAGGATATGCGACCAACCCAAATTGTGCGAGGTCAAGACACCCAATGGCACGATTCTCAGATGGAACCGAAGTCAATTCAGAAAGCTGTATGAAAATACAATGTTTGATAACCCTGTGGCATCACGGGCAATTTCAAAGACAAAGTCTGAAGGTGAATGCACAGAGGCTAAGAGCACAGAGGAAGCACATGTTAACCAAAGTTTTGAGTTACCACAGTCTCAGAGGAGTTGTAAAGATGAGGACAGCTCTGAGAAGAGGTTTATGATAACAAGATTGGGACAAATAAGCAAACCTCCTCTACATTTTAGAGAGTGTTAAACTTGCTTTCTTGTAAATGATGTTTTGTTTTATTCCTGTACAATTAGTCTGAACCGCAACATCATTTTATATTGTATATATGTTTTCTGATTAATGAGATATGATTTTTACCTTTGGAAGAAAAGTGGATGTTGTGGGATCACTCTAAGAGTCTTTAAGTGGAGAGTCATCAAAGGAAGTGATGTCGTGTCACACATGAACAAAGAGCTGTGGACATGGACCGATAGAGTAAGGTGTGTATAGGTGTGCTCCTGTATTAGTTGTGTGTATACATATGTCCCAGTTTAAATTACAATAAAGATCCACATATTCTTCATACATTATTTGTATTCCTGTGAATCTTATAATAGCTCAAACACTAACGGAAAAAATAATATTACACTCTGTCCTTTGGAAGAAGCATCAGTGCAATGGCATTCGGCAGTTGTATTATACTCTTGGTGCTAAACTATTCATCAGTCCCATATTCCATGCATTTTGTAGAGAGAGCACATTGGCCAACAGTGTACAAATACTTATGATAGACTTGGAAGAAGGTGAAGGCAAAATATTTGAGCATGCTGGTAATCTTGATCATAAATGAAACAAGTGGGAAACATGTTGTTTTAAAGTACTAAATATTAGTTGTGAACAAAATTATCCACCAAACATTAACTGAAAAGTACAGTCCTACAATAAACACTGGTTGAAAAATACAAAGTCTGGAAAAAAATATATTGACACCTCTTTTTTTCCTGTCTTTTTAAATTGAGGGTCCTTAACCAGCTTTCCTGTAAAGTTTCATGATAATGAGGAAAGTCCTATTCAGCAAATGTGAACAGAAATTTTGAGCTCCCAGTGTGAAGTGCACACCTATGAGGGTGCTACTGATACTGCCAAGCAGGCAGCTTCCCCTATGTTCTAGATTTGCTGTGATATTGATGCAGCATTCAAAAACTGACTTTTTAGAGGAATTTGATAAGATTTTGGGAAATAAAGTGCATTCTGATAGAGACCCTACACATAGGATGTTTTTACTATTCATTATCAGAAGACTGATTATGTGTGATGCAGCTGGTGAAAAATAGAGCATTGCACAATTGTACGCCACAAACCATACTTGAAGATGGATATCTTGTAGAGGTGACTCAGCTAAAGTTAGGGAAATGGTTCCCAGAAAGCGTTACCACATCAACACCCACAGAAACAATAAAAGTTAATAATGCTGCTTAGGCTGAGGTCATGTGGATAAGGAATATTTAAAAATTTTATGGTACACATAACGTAAGCATAAATTACAATGTTATACTGACTGAACCCTTTGCTCATCTGTGCCAAAGTATCGTAGCCTTAAATTTCAGGAAATGATGAATCATGATGTAATACTGATAGATTCTACATTGGCCAGAAAAGTAGTGGTCATGTCCTGGGGTTAGCAGATGGTAGTGTCACTGTACTCCCACTTTTTATAGTGAAACATAGAATGACTGCAGGTGGATGAAGAAGCAAAATTTAAGATGGGTGGAGTGGGGGTGGAATAGCAGGGTACCAAATTAATTATCCTTACAGTATTTCCTTTCAAAATTGTATAAAATATAAAAAGGGAATTTAACTTTGAATAGTCCTTTCAAAAGTAAAGCAGTTAGAAACATTCATTTTTTTTTCTTTCTTCAGACACTACTAATCAGTAGAGGCAGGATAAACTAATTTGGCGCAAACTACAAAAGCAAAATATTGCGGATGCAGGAACACTGAAATAAAAACAGAACATGCTGGAAATACTCAGCAGGCCTGGCAGCATCTGTGGAGAGAGATACAGGGTTAATGTTTCAGGTCTGTGACCTTCCATCAGAACTGGGAAAGATTAGAAATGTAATAGGTTTTGAGGAAGTGAAGGAAGTAAGGTGGGAAAAAGAACAAAACGGAAGGTCTATGATAGGGTGGAGGCCCAAAGGGATGGTAATGGGACAAGTAAAGATGCAAAAGATGTATCTAGAGGAGATGTAAATGGCAGGATAGTGGATAACTGCCATTTGAAAGCAAAGAAAAGGAAATGAGAGAAACAAAAGAAAAAGAAAGAAAAGAAAAAAGAAACAAAATAGAAATGGGGTCATGATCTAAAATTGTGTTGAACTCAATGTTGAGTCCAGAAAGCTGCAAAGTGCCCAGTCGAAAGTTTAGGTGCTGCCCCTCAAGCTTGCATTGAGCTTCATTGAAACATTGCAGGAGGCCAAGGACAGGAAGATCAGAGTGGGAGCAGGTGGAGAATTAAAATGACAGGCAACAGAAAGCTCAAGGTCATGCTTGCAGACTGAACGGAAGTATTCCGCAAAGCAGTCACCCAGTCTGCGCTTGGTCTCCCTAGTGTACAGAAGATCACATTGTAGCAATGAATAGAGTATACTAAATTGAAGAAAATACAAGTAAATTTCTGTTTCACAATGAAGGAGTGCTTGGAGTCTTGGACAGTGAGAAGCAAGGAGGTTAGAGGGGAGGTGTTGCATCTCCTATGCTTAGATGACAAGATGCCGTGTGAAAGGGACAGGATGTTGGTGTTTACTGAAGAGTAGACCAGGGTAAAGGAGAGGGAATGGTCCCTTCAGAATGCTGAAAAGCGAGGGGAGGTGAAGATGTGTTTGGTGGTCGCATCATGCTGGACATGGTGTAAATGGCGAAGGATGATCAGTTATATATGGAAGCTGGTGGGGTGGAAGTTGAGGACAAGAGGATCCCTATCGTGTTTCTGGGAGGGAGGAAAAGGCATGAGAGCAGAAGTGCGTGAAATAGAATGGACATGGTCGAGGGCCCTGCCAGCTATGGTGGTGGGGCGGGGGAAATTATAAGTAAGGGAAAAGGAAGACATATCAGAAGCACTACTATGGAAGGTTGCATCATTAGAACAGATTCAACGGAAATGGAGACACTGGGAGAATGGAATAGAATCCTTAGAGGAAGTGGGATGTGAGAAAGTGTAGTCAAGGTAGCTGAGGGAGTCAATGGTCTTACAGTGAATATGGTTGATAGCCTAACCCTAGTAATGGAGACAGTGAAGTCCAGGTAGGGAGGAGTTAAAGATAGACCACATGAAGGAAAGAGTGGGGTAGAAATTGGAAGCAACATTGTTGAAATTTTCCAGTTGAGAGCGAAAGCAGGAAATGGTACCAATACAGTCATCAATGTACTGGACAAAGAGGTGAGGGAGGGGGCTTGATTAGGACTGGAACAAAGATTATTCCACATATCCCACAAAAATGCAGGGATAGCTAGGACCCATGCATAGCAACACCTTTTATCTGGAGGAAGTGTGTAGTTGAAGGAGAAGTTGTTCAATGTGAAAAAAAGTGCAGCAAGGTGGAGGAGGGTAGTGGATGGGGACTGGTTGGGCCTCTGCTCAAGAAAGAAGCGGAGAGCCCTCAGACTGTCCTGGTGGGGGATGGAGGTGTAGTGGGATTGGACATCCATAGTGAAAAGAAGATGGTTGGGGCCAGGAAACTAGAGAGCATTGGAAGAATCACAGATGTAGCTGGGAAGAGACTGGACGAGAGGAAAAAATAGTCAAAATACGAAGAAATCAGTTCAGTGGAAAAGGAACAGACTTAAACAATGTGTCTACCAGGCAGTTCTGTTTGCGGATCATTGGAATGAGGTAGAAACAGGCTGTTCAGAGTTGGAAGACAATGAGGTTTGCAGCCGTGGAGGGACGATCTCCAGAGGAGTTGAGGTCAGTGACAGTCCTGGAAACAATGGGTTGATTTTCAGTGGTGGGGTCATGGTGCCGGGAAGGTAGGATGAAGTGTCAGAGGGATTGTGTTTGGTAGCGGTCGGAATGCCAGGCATCAACAGAACCATAAAATAAAAGCAAAATACTGCGAATGCTGGAAATCTGAAATAAAAACAAGAAATGCTGGAAATACTCAGCAGGTCTGGCAGCATCTGTGGAGAGCGAAGCAGAGTTAACGTTTCAGGTCAGTGACCCTTCTTCAGAACTGGCAAAGGTTAGAAATGTAAAAGGTTTTAAGCAAATAAAGCGGGGGTGGTGGGGGGGGGGGGTGCAAGAGATAACAAAAGAGAAGGTGTAGATGGACAAGGTCACAGAGAATAACTGACCAGAAGGTCATGGAGTAAAGGCAAACAATATGTTAATGGTGTGTTGAAAGACAAAGCATTAGTACAGATAGGGTGCTAATGGACTGAAAACTGAACAGCCACAAGCACAATCATGAAAAAAAGTGGGTTGGCAAACTGAACAAACTAAGATAAAATAAAATGAAATAAACACAAAAAAAGAAAAAAAGAAAAAAGAAAAAATAACTAAAAATAAAATTAAAATGGGGGGCCTGTCATGCTCTGAAATTATTGAGCTCAATTTTCAGTCTGGCAGGCTGTAGTGTGCCTAATGGGCTAATCTCCAGAGGCTGCTGGAGGCCTGGAGGCAGGCACCCAGTGGCAGGCTGGGGGCCAGTCAGACCTACAGGCCATCCTGTCTGCCTAGGAGCAGGTGCAGCCAAAGGCACTCGATAGAGGAATTCTCCCCTCCTGCTGACAGTCATAGCCTGGCTTCTGAATCATATTTCTATTTAAAGTTTCAAAAATGTTGGTCAAGAACATAAGAACATAAGAAATAGGAGCAGGAGTAGGCCATTCAGCCCCTCAAGGCTGTCCCGCCATGCAATTAGATCATGGCTGATCTGTCCCAGGCCTCAACTCCTCTTTCGGGCCTGCTCTGCAGAATCCTTGACTCCCTGAGATTTCAAAATTCTATCTGCCTCCTCTTTAAATACATTTAGTGACCTAGCCTTCACAAGTCTCTGAGGTAGACAATTCCAGAGATTCACCACCCTCTAAGAGAAGAAATTCCTTCGCATTTCAGTTTTAAATGTGTGCCCCCTTATTCTGGAACTATGTTCCCTAGTTCGAGATTCCCCCACCAGTGGAAACATATTCTCAACTTCTACCCTGTCGAGCCCCCTTAAAATCTTATATGTTTCAATCAGGTCGCCCCTCATTCTTCTAAACTCCAATGAATAAAGGCCTAACCTGTTTAGTCGTTCTTGATAAGACAACCCCTTCGTCCCAGGAATCAGCTGAGTGAACATTTTCTGAACGGCCTCCAATGCTAGTAGATCCTTCCTTAAATACGGCGACCAAAATTGTATGCAGTACTCCAGGTGTTGCCTCACCAACACCCTGTACAGTTCTAACAAGACTTTAATATTTTTAAACTTGAACACCCTAGCAATAAAGGCCAAAATTCTATTTGCCTTCCTAATTTCTTGCTGCACCTGCATGCTAACTTTTTGTTCAAGGATACCCAGCTCCCTCTGTACTGCAGTATTTTGTAGTCTTTCTTTATCTAAATAATAATCTGCCTTTTTATTCTTCCTACCAAAGTGGATGACCTCACACTTTCCCACATTGAACTCCATCTGCCAAGTTTTTGCCCAATCACTTAACCTATCGATATCTCTTTGCAGATTCTTTGTGTCCTCATCACAACATGCCTTCCCACCTATTTTTGTATCATTAGCAAATTTGGATGCCATATACTCTGTCCCTTCCTCCAAGTCATTGATATAGATAGTAAATAGTTGAGGCCCCAGGACTGATCCTTATGGCACCCCACTAGTTACGGCTTTTCAACCTGAAGAAAACCCATTGATCCCGACTCTTTGCCTTCTGTGTGTTAGCCAATCTTCAATCCATGCCAACACATTACCCCAAGTACCCTGAGCTCTTATTTTGTGCAATAAGCTTTTATGTGGCACCTTATTGAACGCCTTCTGAATATCCAAATACACTACATCTACTGCTTCCCCTTTATCCACTCTGCTTGTTATATCCTCAAAGAACTCTTAACAAATTTGTCAAACATGATTTCCCTGTCATAAAACCATGCTGACTCTGATTGCATTATGTTTTTCTAAATGTCCTCCTATTTCTTCTTTAATAATGGACTCTAGCATTTTCCCAATGACGGATGTTAAGCTAATTGTTCTATAGAGTTAGAGTCTTAGTTATACAGCACAGAAACTGGCCCTTCAGCCCATCATGTCTGTGCTGGCCATACAGCACCCAACTATTCTAATCCCATATTCCTGCACTTGGCCCATAGCCTTGTATGCTATGGCGTTTCAAGTGGTCATCTAAATACTTCTTAAATGTTGTAAGGGTTCCTGCCTCCACCACCTCTTCAGGCAGTGCGTTCCAGATTCCAACCACCCTTTGGGTGAAAAGATGTTTCCTCAAATCTCCCCTAAACCTCCTGCCCCTTACCTTAAATCTGTGCCCCCTGGTTCTTGACCCCCACTGCTAAGGGGAAAGGTTTCCTCTTATCTAACCTATCAATGCCCTTCATAATCTTGTACACCTCAATCATGTCCCCCCTCAGCCTGCTCTGCTCCAAGGAAAACAACCCTAGCCTTTGCAATCTCTCTTCATAGCTAAAATGCTCCTGCCCAGGCAACATCCTGGTGAATTTCCTCTGCACCCTCTCCAGTGCAATCACATCCTTCCTATAGTGTGGTGACCAGAACTGTACACAGTACACCAGCTGTGGCCTAACTAGCATTTTATATAGCTCCATCAAAACCTCCCTGCTCTTATATTCTATGTCTCGGCTAATAAAGGCAAGTATTCCATATGCCTTCCTAACCACCTTATCTACCTGTTCTGCTGCCTTCGGTGATCTATGGACAAGTACATCAAGGTCCCTCTGACTTTCAGTACTTCCTAGGGTCCTACCATCCATTGTGTATTCCCTTGCCTTGTTAGTCCTCCCAAAATGCATTACCTCACACTTTTCAGGATTAAATTCCATTTGCCACTGCTCCGCTCATCTTACCAGCCCATCTATATCTCCCTGTAATCTAAAGATTTCCTCCTCACTATTTACAACACCACCAATTTTCGTGACATCTGCGAACTTACTGATCATACCTCCTATATTCACGTCTAAATCATTAATGTACACTACAAACAGCAAGGGTCCCAGCACCGATCCCTGTGGTACACCACTGGTCACAAGCTTCCAATCGCAAAAACAGCCCTCAACCATTACCCTCTGCCTCCTGCCACTAAGCCAATTTTGGATCCAATTTGCCAAATTGCCCTGGATCCCATGGGCTCTTCCCTTCTTAACCAATCTCCCATGCAGGACCTTATCAAAAGTCTTACTGAAATCCATGTATACTACATCGACTGCTTTACCCTCATCGACACATCTAGTCACCTCCTCGAAAAATTCAATCAAGTTAGTTAGACACGATCTCCCCCTGATAAAGCCATGCTGACTATCCCTGATTAATCCCTACCTCTCCAAGTGGAGATTAATCCTGTCCCTCAGAACTTTTTCCAATATTTTCCCTACCACTGATGTTAGACTCACCGGCCTGTAATTACCTGGTTTATCCATGCTACCCTTCTTGAATAATGGTATCACATTCGCTGTCTTCCCATCCTCTGGTACTTCTCCTGTGGCCAGAGAGGATTTGAAAATTTGTGTCAAAACCCCTGCTATCTCCTCCCTTGCCTCACATAACAGCCTGGGATACATCTCATTTGGGCCTGAGGATTTATCCACTTTTAAGCCTGCAAAACAGCTAATATTTCCTCCCTTTCAATGCTAATATGTTCAAGTATATCACAATCCCCCTCCCTGATCTCTACACCTACATCATCCTTCTCCATACTGAACACAGATGAAAAGTAATCATTTAAAACCTCACCTATGTCCTCCGGCTCCACACACAGATTGCCACTTTGGACCCTAATGGGCCCGACTGTTGCGCTGGTTATCCTCTTGCCCTTAATATACTTATAAAACGACTTAGGATTTTCCTTTATCTTGCCTGCGAGTGTTTTTTCATGTCCCCACTTCACTCTCCTAATTACTTTTTTAAGTACCCCCATACACTTTCTATATTCCTCTAGAGCCTCCGCTGTTTTCAGCACTTGGGATCTGCCGTATGCCTCCTTTTTTTTCCTGATCCAATGCTCTATATCCCTCGACATCCAGGGTTCCCTGGTCCTGTTAGTCCTACCCTTCACCTTAATGGGTACATGTTGGCTCTGAACCCTCACTATTTCCTCTTTGAATGACTCCCACTGGTCTGATGTAGACTTTCCTACAAGTAGCTGCTCCCAGTCTACTTTGGCCAGATCCTGTTTTATCATATTGAAATCGGCCTTCCCCCAATTCAGTACTTTTATTTCTGGTCCATCTTTGTCCTTTTCCATAACTACCTTAAATCTTACAGAGTTATGGTCACTATCCCCGAAATACGCCCCCACTGACACTTCTACCACTTGTCTGGCTTCATTCCCTAGGATTAGGACTAGTACTGCCCCTTCCCTTGTAGGACTTTCTACATACTGGCTCTAAAAGCTCTCCTGTGTGCATTTTAAGAATTCCGCCCCTTTTAAGTCTTTTGCACTAAGATTATCCTGGTTAATATTGGGGAAGTTGAAATCCCCGACTATTATTACCCTATTATTTTCACACCTCTCTGAGATTTGCCTGCATATTTGCTCCTCTATCTCTTCCTGACTGTTTGGAGGCCTGTAGTAGACACCCAGCCAAGTGATTGCCCCATTTTTGTTTTTAAGTTCTACCCAAATGGCCTCATTTGAGGAACCTTCTAAGATGTCATCCTTCCTTACTGCAGTAATTGACTCCTTGATCAACAGTGCATTGCCACCTCCTCTTTTATCCCCTCCCCTGTTGCGCCTGAAGATTCTATACCTTGGAATACTGAGCTGCCAGTCATGTCCCTCCCTCAACCATGTCTCTGTGATAGCAATAATATCATAATCCCATGTGCTAATCAACGCCCTCAATTCATCTGCTTTACTAGTAAGACTCCTTGCATTGAAATAGATGCAATCCAACCTTACATTTTTCCCTTGTGCCTTACCAGGTCTATATTTGCTCTGCCTTCCAGGCTAACTCAGTTTCAATTCTATATTACCCCCTACTGTACCTCCACTCTGTATCCCATCCCCCTGCCAAATTAGCTTAAACCCCCTCCCCCCCCCCCCACCCCCCCCAACAGAACTAGCAAATCTCCCAGCAAGGATGTTGGTCCCGTTTCGGTTCAGGTGCAATCCGTCCCACCTTTGCCAGAAACAGATCCAGTGATCCAGGAAACTAAACCCCTCCCTCCTGCACCAGCTCCTCAGCCACGCATTCATCTGCTCTATCCTCCTATTTCAAAACTCACTAGCACATGGCACCAGGAGTAATCCAGAGATTACAACCTTAGAGGTGCTGCTTTTTAATCTGCTACCTAGCTCCCTAAATTCTTGTTGCAGGACCTCATCCCTTTTTCTACCTAAGTCATTGGTACCAATGTGTACCACGACCTCTGGCTGCTCACTCTCCCCCTTCAGAATGTCCTGCAGCTGCTCTGTGACATCCTTGACCCTAGCGCTAGGGAGGCAACATACCATCCTGGAGTCACGTTTGTGGCCACAGAAACACCTATCTGTACCCCTTACAATAGAATCCCCTATCACTATAGCTCTTCCACTCCTTTTTCTCCCCTGCTGTGCAGCAGAGCCATCCTTTGGTGCCACAGACCTGGCTGTTGCTGCTTTCCCCTGGGAGGTCATCCCACCACCCCCCCCCCACAGTATCCAAAGCAATAATCTGTTTGAGAGGGGTATGGCCACAGGGGACTCCTGTACTACCTGCCTGCGCCTACTACTCTGCCTCGTGGTCACCCATCCCTTTTCTGCCTATGCTGCCATTACCTGCGGTATAGTTTTCTGCTTTCTGTCTCCCTCCTTTCTTGAATAGGGGTGTCACATTAGCGGTTTTCCAATCTGCTGGTACCCTACCGGAATCCAGTGAGTTTTGGTATATTATGACCAATGCCTCCACCAGCTCTGCAGCCACTTCTTTTAAAACCCTTGGATGCAGACCATCAGGTCCTGGCGACTTGTCTGCCTTTAGTCCCATCAGTTTGTCTAGCACCTTTTCCCTCGGGATAGAGATTGTTACAAGTTCCTCCCTCCCATTTACACCTTGCTCATCTATTATTGTCAGGATGTTTATAGTGTCCTCCACCGTGAAGACCAATGCAAAATATTGGTTTAAATTATCTGCCATTTCCCTGTTCCCTGTTATTAATTCCCCAGTCTCATCCTCTAAGGGTCCCATACATACTTTAGCTACTCTCTTCCTTTTTATATATGCATAGTAGCTCTTACTGTTTGTTTTTATATTTCTTGACAATTTACTCTCATATTCAATTTTCTCCCTCTTTATTAGTTTTTTAGTCATCTGCTGCTGGTTTCTAAAAAATTCCCAATTCCACGGCCTACCACTAGCTTTTGCCGATTTGTACACCTTTGTTTTTGATTTGATACCCTCCTTAACATCCTTTGTTATCCACGGGTGGTTCATCGTTCTCATCGAGTCCTTCCTTCTGACCGGAATAAATATTTGCTGAGTGTTATGAAATATCTGCTTAAAAGTCTGCCACTGCTGCTCTACTGACTTTCCCTGTAGTCTATTTTCCGAGCCCGCTTTAGACAACGCTTTCTTCATACCTCTGTAATCGGCCTCGTTTAAGTTGAAGACACTGGTTTGAGACCTGAGTTGCTCACCCTCAAACTGAATTTGAAATTTTACCATGCTATGATCGCTTCCCCCTAGAGGATCCTTAACGACAAGATTTCTTATTAATCCTACCTCATTACACATTACCAAATCTAAAATAGCCTGTTCCCGGGCAGGTTCTGCAACATATTGTTATAAGAAACAATCCCTGATGCAGTCTACAAATTCGTCTTCCATGCAACCCTTGCCAATTTGATTTGTCCAGTCTATATGCAGATTAAAATCACCCATGATAAATGCAGTGCCCTTCTTACATGCCTCCATTATTTCCTGATTAATATTTTGTCCTACAGAGAAGGCAACTCCTCGGGGGCCTATAGACCACTCCCACCCATGATTTCTTTCCCTTGCTATTCCTTATTTCCACCCAAACTAATTCTACATCCCGATCTATTACACCTATATCATTACTCACAACTGCACTGATCCCTTCCTTTCATAACAAAGCTACACCACCTCCTTTTCCTTTCTGCCTATTCTTCCAGAATGTCGTATATCCTTGAACATTGAGTTTCCAGTACTGGTCATCCTGTAACCACATCTCTAAGGCACCTCCATGTTGAAGCACCCTCTAGGTTACTTATCCTCTACTGCAGCCTGCTACTCCTGTCAAGCTGGAAGGCCTCTGATTGGCCCTCCAGCTTCAGGAGTCCACTCCCCACCCTTTATTGGACAGGTCACCTGTCTCCATGCTAATCAAGGGGACACCGCAGTCAAAATCCCAAAGAGTGACTGTTGCCCCTGGGGATGGGTTTCGGACCCAGTAACAGTCCCAACTCCAGTTTTCCATCCCCGATGTGAAAAATCAGCCCCTGCTCCAGCTTCTCGGCCCAGTGATGGTGAGGGAGTCAATCTTATTGCCAAAATGGCTGTACCTGTGGAACACACAAGAAGAGATATTGACAACGAACCTTCGAGAGCAAAAGGCTCTGAATGTGTTGAGGCTTTCTAATGCAGCTCAGTCTTCAGCATGCTGCAGATGGGGTGGAGTGCAATGCACCCCCTTATTGAAGGCATATCACCATCTCCACCATGGATGCCCATCTCACCTTGCCCGACGTCCTTGTGGTCAGCGACCCTGGAGATGTCCATGGCATGATACATGCACCTGAAGTGCTGTAACCTGCGAGGCAATGGACCAGGTGCTGGAAGGTGGGATTAGATTGGGCGGCTAGATTTTTCGGCCAGCACGGACCCGATGGGCTGAACGGCCTCCTTCTGTGCCATAATTTTTCTATGGTTCTATGGCTCCCTCCTCCATAGTGATGATGACATGCAGTTATGGAACCCCTCCTCCATCCACACCTGCTTGGTTTGGGAGTGTGGCCTTCTCCTGCCACCTTCTTGGAAAAGGACCTCGTTCCCCTCCCTCACTGCATCAAGGTGGACTTCCAGGTCCGCATCCACAAAATGAGGGGCTGCCCTTCTCTGGGTTCCAGGCTGCTGCCTCTCCTGAAATATCTTTCCACCACTAGGTAATGCAATGAAATGGCAGCCATAGTAATGGCTGCCAAGGTGGGTTTAAATTGGGACCACTCCCTTTCATCTCGCCTTCGCTCTCACCCCTGCGACCACAAATTGGTCATCCAACCTGCCCTTTGGACAATTAACAGCTCATCCCCATGAAAATCGTGGACTGTGAGTGCTTCCCCCCGGGGATGGGATTGGGATCTGGAAAAAAGCCCAACATCTGTTTCCCGCCCCTGGAAGGAGAGTCCTACCATGTGGTGTTGTATTCATTTTAGATGTTGTAGAATTGTCATCCTACCATCTACAAAAGTTGATGGACATGCAGCAAATAATCCATCTAGGTGGGGTGTCTTCTCTTGGTGCACCTTTGTTGATGGCTGTGAAGGCCAATCCTTGAGAGGCAGGTTCTGCCACAAGTGCTGCATGTGAAGCTGCCAAGTGACACTGTGAATTCTTGTTTTTGACGTTGGCATCTGTTGGCAAGCTGTTGTAGCAACTGGTCATGGTAGTACATAGCAGTCCACAGGATGTGTCGCCATTTCCGTCTTTTGTCAGCTGGTGACTCCTAAGTGCGATGGTCGACATTCGGGTCCTTCATATCACGCTTGCAAGAATCCTTGAAGTGGAGCTTTGGGTGTGCTACTGATTGTCTGGTCCCGGCTACTTCACCATACAGAAGGTCTTTGGATATGCGGCTGTCTTCCTGCGGATGTGTCCGATCCACCGAAGGCGCCTCTGTTTGATTAGTGCCAACACTAACACTTGGGAGCTCTGCCTTTGAGAGGACTGCCACATTTGTGATTTTGTCCTGCCAGGATATACCCATAATGCACCACAGACAGTGAAGGTGGAAATTATTGAGCTTCTTTTCCTGGTAGTTGTAAGTCACCCATTTTCACAGCCATACAGCAAGGTGCTGCGAACACTGGCCTTATAAACCATCAGCTTGGTCCTAAGGGTCAGCTTGGTATTATTCCATGCACGTTTTGCAAGTCGTCCAGAGGTGGTGGCTGCCTTCCCTATGCGTGTATCGTGCTCTGCATCAAAGGACAGGTTGCCTGTCACCGTGGACCCTAGGTAGCAGAATTTGCTAACCAATTCCAGTTGGGTGTTATTTAGTATGATTAGGGACGGAGATGCAACACCTTGTCCCATAACTGTGGTTTCCTTGATGCTTACAGTCAGAGAGAACAAGTTACAGGCATGGGAATGACAGTCCATGAGTCTTTGTAGCTGAGTTTCCATGTGAGCGACTAGCACAGCATCACCAGGGTAGAGGACTTCTCTGATCAGGACGTGATGTGTTTTTGTCTTCACTTTCAGCCTTGATAGATTATAGAGCTTGCAGTCTGACCGAGTGTGCAAGTAGACTCCATATCTACAGGGATATCAATTGTCAGGAGCACGGAGAAGAAGATGCCATACAGAGTGGGAGCTAGGACACAACCCTGTTTCACTTCATTCTCCACTCCAAACCTGTCGGAAGTGGAGCCATCAAACTATACAGTGCAGTGCATGTTGTCATTGGAAGGAGCGGATGAGACTGAGGAGCTTCGGTGGACGGCCAGTTTTTCCCGAAATCTTGTAGAGCTCTGCTCTGCTGACGCTGTCGAATGCCTTGGTGAGATCTACAAAAGTAAGGTAAAGGGGATATACTTTGTTTCCTACACTTCTTTTGTAGCTGGCGCTTGCAGAAGATTATATCCACAGTAGATCTGTTGGCACGGAAACCACACTGTCATCTGGGTACACTCTGTCTGCAAGTAAATGGAGTCTTTTAAGTATGACGCTAGCAAAGGCCTTCCCTGTGACTTTAAGGAATGAGATGCCCCTGCAGTTGTTGCAGTCTCCTGTGTCAACTTTGTTTTTGTATAGTGTGATGGTTTTGGCATCACGCATCTGCTGTGGAGCAGAGCCTACTTTCCAGCAGAGTAGAAGGTCATAAACATAGAACATAGAACAGTACAGCACAGTACAGGCCCTTCGGCCCACGATGTTGTGCCGAACATTTAACCTACTCTAATATCAAACTAACTACCTACCCTTCATTCTACTATCATCCATGTACCTACCCAAGAGTCGCTTAAATGCCCCTAATGTATCTGCTTCTACTACCACCACTGGCAGCATATTCCACGCACCCACCACTCTCTGTGTAAAGAACCTACCTCTGACATCTCCCCTAAACCTTCCTCCAATCACCTTAAAATTATGCCCCCTGGTGATAGCCCTTTCCACCCTGGGAAAAAGTCTCTGACTATCCACTCTATCTATGCCTCTTATCATCTTGTACCCCTCTATCAAGTCACCTCTCATCTTTCTACGCTCCAATGAGAAAAGCCCTAGCTCCTTCAACCTTTCTTCGTAAGACATGCCCTCCAGTCCAGGCAGCATCCTGGTAAATCTCCTCTGCACCCTCTCTAAAGCTTCCACATCCTTCCTATAATGAGGCGACCAGAACTGAACACAATATTCCAAGTGTGGTCGAACCAGGGCCTTTTAGACCTCCCCTACCTCCTCCGACTCCAGGCACAAGTTCCCTCCACTATCCCTGATCGGCCCTACCTTCACTCTGGCCATCCTCTTGTTCCTCACATAAGTGTAGAACGCCTTGGGATTTTCCTTAATCTTACCCGCCAAGACTTTTTCATGTCCCCTTCTAGCTTTCCTAAGTCCATTCTTCAGTTCCTTCCTGGCTACCTTGTAACCCTCTAGAGCTCTGTCTGATCCTTGCTTCCTCAACCTTCAATAAGCTTCCTTCTGCCTCTTGACTAGCTGTTCCACATCTCTTGTCATCCAAGGTTCCTTCACCCTACCATCCCTTCCCTGCCTCATCGGGACCAACCTATCCAGCAGTCGCAGCAAGTGCTCCCTAAACAACCTCTACATTTCTGTCGTGCATTTCCCTGAGAACATCTGTTCCCAATTTATGCTCCCCAGTTCCTGCCTAATAGCATTGTAATTCCCCCTCCCCCAATTAAATATTTTCCCATCCCATCTGCTCTGATCCCTCTCCATGACTATAGTAAAGGTTTGGCAACAGATGGGACTTTCCATGCTTGAGCAGTTCGGCTGGGATTCCATTCTTGCCGGGTGCCCTTCTGTTCGCTAGGCGGTGTATGACCTTCTCGAGCTCCAGTGATGGGGATTTGTCATCTAACTCATCCATGACAAGAAGTTGCAGGACAGCATTGAGCATAGACTGGGAGATGTCTGACTCAGAAGTACAGCTCACAGTAGTGTTCAGCCTAGAGGGATATCTGTTTACTTCTATCGGTGAGTACTTCACCATCTGCCGACGTCAGGAGAGCAACTTTGGTGATGGCAGGGCCAAGCGCCCTCTTGATCCCTACGTACATAGCTCATAGATTTCCTTTTTCACATGCAGTTTGGATTTCTCAACATAAGCTGATCCAGTGTTTGCTTGCGCAGAATTTCCCTCTCCTTTGTACAGCCATCTTGGCTATTTTCCAGTCATGCAGTGTCTTAGCTGTTGGGTTTATGTTGTGTGTTACGGTCAAGTGAGGAGGGGTCGAAGGGCTTCCTTCTTTTCCCTCTCTTTGTTTGACTACAACAGCTTTAATTTGTTCTCAAAGTGGATGTACTGGCCAATTCAGTAGGTGTTACTTGCTATGATCATAACAAGAACCAATCGCACAGGTTCCCTTGAGTTTAACAAAGAAAGACGTTAACTTTATTGTACCTAAACCAAACTAATGAAAATAATAAACCATGTGCCAACTTCCACTCACACACACACATTAGAGGTTTACAAATGCAAATAGATTACAGGGTGGGAAAAGGTAGATTGGTTGAGTTCGAGTCCATAGAAAAAAAAGGGGTATACAGTCTATGGAGTTTGGTGATTTGGCTCTAGATGAATTCAGTGATCCTGATGCTGTTAATTTGAAGAGGTAAATGACTTGGTGGGTCTCTTGGAAGCAGTGATGCTGATGATTTCCCCCAATGGCCCCAATGGGGTTTCTGATTGTAGCCTGAGTATGTAAAGGTGGTCAATCAACAGGCAGGATTTGAAGCTTTCAAGTTGTAATGACAAGAGAGAAAAAGAGGACCCCGACTTGGGTCTGCACGTATCAGAGTCCAGATTCTTCTCCTTGCTACTGCAGAGAAACACCAGCTTAAAACCACAGATTGGGGGGTGGTGGGATGGTGAGGGGGGGAGGGCTTGTCACATAGCAGTCACATGGCAGTCACTGAGTGATTCAAGCATAGTTGTTCGGAGTATTTCCTCTTGCTAAAAGAAAAAGAACAAGCAGTTCCCTTAAACTACCTGGGTCTTGGTTTTTGCTGGGATGAGCTGACATTTCGCCTCCCTCCTAACAGAACTTGCAATGTAGGATACAGTGTTGCAAATTAGCTGGCCATCTTAAGCTACGAGTAAAGTCATCTTTTTTCTGTTCTTTTTTATATTTTGTTAAAAAAAATATAAATTCAGATAATATACAAACTCAGATCTCCAGTCAGAGGATTAAAGAAAATTATCATTCAACAAAGCAAATTGGTGTAACATGTGCATCATGTAGGCTTTGTTTTTTGCATCAGTGACAGATATCATCTCAGCTGAGTAGGTCTCAAACCAGCCCTTGTCACAGGTTCTGCCTTTACCAAATGTTGCTTCTGCTGCTTCATAGACGATTGAACTTAGTGACTTCCAAGCATAATCAATGTCGGCATCAGTGCTTCCCGTTAAGGTTTTGGTGGGTAGCAAGCGTTCAATCGATAATACAAAGTGCTGGTATTTGGCATCATTGCCTATGCAAGGGATGTTGATGCGTGGTGGGCCGTCGTGTTTGGAGCTGTGGAACTTTCAGGGGTGCACCTTCACTCTGCTGCTGATAAGAGAGTGGTCAGTGTCGCAATCTGCGCTGTGGTAGGTGAGGGTGTGAAGAACACTGGGCAGATCGCACCTCCTCGTGGTAGTTAGTGCCAATGACCACATGCGTTGAAGTCACCCAGGATGAAGAGCCTCTCGCCATTTGGGATGTTCCTCAGAATGTCACCTAGGGAGTCATAGAAATGCTCTTTATCTGAGATGCTGCCATGCAGAGTTGGAGTGTAGACGCATATGATGTCTCCATTGGAAGATAACCGCAGGGAGGTGAGGTGTTCTGAGGTTGCTACTGGTGGCTCAATTGACTATGTCAGCCAATTGTTCACTGCGAAGCCTACACCTTGCTTACGGTGATCTTCAGTGCTCTTTCCATGGCCAGTAGAAGGTGTAATTAGCCTCTTGAATAGAGCCTGTGTCGGCTAATCTGGTTTCTCGTAGAGCCGCAATGTCGACACCAAGCTTGTGTAGCTCACGGTCAATCAGGGCTGTCTTGCATACACTAGCTGTGGAATGTGGGTCGCTGTTCATTCCAGGAAACATAGGGCTGAATTTTACCAGGCCCCCGAAGTCGGGGGCCGTGGTGGGGGGCCCGGAAAATACCTCCGGGAGAGGCCCGCCATGAGCCTTGACGCCAGGAAGGCCCCTCCCCATATTACTGGTGGTGGCGAGGCCTTGTGGCGGCTTCCCCACCACACGGTGACAGAGATTTAATTTAATTATGATAATTATGATAAATGAATGACTAATGACTTACCTTGTAGCCAATATTCTGGCCAATTGCCGGAACCTCCGCGCCTTTGGACCTCCGTTCGGCCCATAATCCTTACATTCCAGTTTCCAAGCCGAAAGGTTACCTTTCTTTGTTTGCTGGATAGCCTAGGCATAGTTTTAGATGGTGTAGACTTGCCCAGAATCTACACCCACCTCTTGACCTTGTCGACTGGTGTCCAGAGGAAAGACAAAAGCGTCTATGTCTGGGGCCTATTCATTGCAGGGATTGCCTGAAGGTGCTAACTTGAGAGAAATACCAACTGCCCAATGGGACTCCACTGCAGATTTTGTCAGGCTTACTCCCTTAGCCATTAGCTCTTGATGTTGTTGTTAATGTTGAAGGCACCATCCGGCAGGACCCAAGATCGGCACAGAAGTAGGTGTGATCTTGTCCTCCGGGTGTGTAAAGGGAGCAGCTACAAGTCGCTGCTTCCCTACTCCAGGTTGCCACCTCCATCCCCCAAACCCTGCAGCTACTACGCCCTCAGGTGGTTAGTCTGAGATGACTGTAGGTCGCTTAGGTGTGAACTCATTGCAGACAAGTGATTTTGGATGTTGTAATGGGACTGATTAAATAAAAAGCAAAGTTTAAAATTGTAAGAATTAAGAAATATAAAAATGGTAAAGAATTGTTTAAACAAATGGTTGTGTAGGACTAGAGAACACACAGGGCTGATAGTCTAAATTCATGCTGCAAACAGTAAGAGCAGAATTGTAACTACGAAGGGGGTTCAGGTTTGGGTGGGGTGGAAGGGTGCGGGGGGTGGGGGGGAGGGGAAGGAGGTTACAGCCCTGAAAAGTAGCCTCAAGTCGGGAACCTGACATGATCTTGCCCAATTCCAGGTTTGACCGGTTGGGTTGGTAAGTGAGCAGGGAACACCTGTGAAGCTGTTGGGTAAGTAATTTCAATACATAAATCCCCAATTAACTCAGGATTTAACCCAGAATTCTGACTTTTACAGTCAAGACACATATTTCCAGAGATTTGTGGAACATGCCCAGGTCAACAAAGTGAGAGCACAGCGGGGGAGTCATTGTTCAATGAAATTGATGTACTGGAAAGCCTTTAAAGAGTGAATTTGCAAAGCTGGTGGCCAGCCTCTGTGAAAGTCTTGAACTTACAACATTTATTCTGACAGCCTGATTTCACTGCACTAAAGGTGATTTTCAACTTTTTAGAAGTCATTTCATCTACCTTGGACTTTACTCACCTTGATCTCAACTTTCCTTCTATCAGCCTTCACTGCAGCATGGGAGCAACTTATGCAGCTCTAGCATGGACGTCTGCTAAGGAGCAACAGGAGCAGCCACACCAACACCAGCAGCACCAGCAACAGCCACATGCCTCTCCACAGGACACAGGGTATGGACACAGAGCTCCAGCTTGAAAGAGCCAATTCTCCCAGCACAGGGCATAAGATGAAGAGTGAGCTTCCTCAACAGGATAGAGCAACAATGCCTCAGATTGCTTCATGCAGGTGGCTACTCTTTCCATGGAGGTGGACAAAAGCCTGAGACATCATGGAACTCATGGTAGAGATAGACTCCTCCAATCTCTCTCCAAGGGCGTGCAGTGCCTCTGGAAATGCTGAAGTAAGCACAAACATTTCTCATTGTTGCTCCACAAGTTCCCTTTTCGTGATGACCCCCGAGGTTCAGCACCTATGTCCAACTGAGCATCTTTTGGCATGTCCTGCCCTGTCCGACAGGGACTTTTCACTGCTGTCCCTGTCTCCAGCACCTGCTCCTGCTCACATGTGATGTGTGCCTCACCATATGACAACCTAGCTATGTCTAATGCAGTTCCCACTATGGTGTACGTTTCTGTTCTGGTGGAGGATGCGCATGAGGCAAGTGATTGTACATCCTTAGAGTGCTTACCCTCCTCTAAGGACTCCTCGGCTTCCTCCCACTGCTGCTCCTCTATCACCCTTGGAGGGCCTGTCGGAGATAAATGACATGATTTAGTATTGACGTGGGGAAATGGTTCAAACTCAACACAGTTCATATCATGACGTTTCAGTTAATAGTGACATCAATTCAACATGAATGATTGTTAAGTGCCAAGCAGTGTGATATCTAATGCTGTCACCGGGTCTATAGATGACCCGCATCTCTCCATCACTGATGTCTATCTCTGTGCCAGCCTGGTAATCCTCCAATGCGATCGGGGTGGCCATGGCTGCAGGTCCACCACCCAGTTCCCTATCTCTCCCAGGAGTTGTGTGCTCTCTTCTGCAATGATAAAAAGAAGAACATTATGAGTGTGAGAAGTGGAATGTGTGGAGAGAATGGAATGACAACATTTGTGGACAGTAACTGTGAGGGATGGTGTGAGATAGCAATAAGATGAGGGTGAATGTGAGTGTTCACTGTTCAGATGGAAATTTGAAGAGGTGCCTGGACAGAAAGTAATCTGTGGAACTGTAAGGTTTGTTGGTCAGAGGAGTGCTGTGCATGACAGTGCTAGGGAGGTCAGAGAGTGAGGGATGCCACATGGTTCTGTCTTCACAAAAGAGGACACAAATATCATACCAGAAATATTGGGGAACACAGGGTTTAGTGAGAGAGAGGAACTGAAGGAAATCAGTATGAGTAGAGAAATGGTGTTGGGGAAATTGATGGGATTGAAGGCCGATAAATCCCCAGGGCCTGATGGTCTGCATCCCAGAGTACTTAAGGAAGTGGCCCTAAAAATAATGGATGCATTGGTGGTCATCATCCAAGATTTTATAGACTCTGGAACAGTTCCTCCAGATTGGAGGGTAGCTAATGTAACCCCACTATTTAAAAAGGGAGGTAGACAGAAAGCAGGGAATTATAGACCAGTCAGCCTGACGTCGGTAATGGGGAAAAGTCTAGAGTCCATTATCAAAGATTTTATAGCAAAGCACTTGGAGAACAGTGGTAGAATCGGACAGAGTCAGCATGGATTTACAAAAGGGAAATTATACTTGACAAATCTACTAAAATTCTTCGAGGATGTAACCAGTAGAGTTGATGAGGGAGATCCAGTGGATGTGGTGTATTTGGACTTTCAGAAGGCTTTCGACAAAGTCCCACATAAGAGATTAGCGTGTAAAATTAAAGCCCATGGGATTGGGGGGTAGTGTATTGCGATGGATAGAAAATTGGTTGGCAGACAGGAAACAAAGAGTAGGGATAAACGGGTCTTTTTCCAAATGGCAGGCAGTGACTAGTGGGGTACCACAGGGATCAGTGCTAGGACCTCAGCTATTCACAATATATATTAATGATTTAGATGAGGGAACTAAATGTAATATCTCCAAATTTGCAGATGACACAAAACTGGGTGGGAGGGTGAGTTGTGAGGAGGATGCAGAGAGGCTTCAGGGTGATTTGGACAAGTTGAGTGAGTGGGAAATGCATGGCAGATGCAGTATAATGTGGATAAATGTGAGGTTATCCACTTTGGTAGCAAAACCAGGAAGGCAGATTATTATCTGAATGGCTATAAACTGAGAGAGGGGAATATGCAACGAGACCTGGGTGTTCTCGTACACCAGTCACTGAAGGTAAGCAAGCAGGTCCAACAGGTGGTAAAAAAGGCATATGGTATGTTGGCCTTCATAGTGAGAGGATTCAAGTGCAGGAGCAGGGATGTCTTGCTGCAATTATACAGGGCCTTGGTGAGGCCACACCTGGAATATTGTGTGCAGTTTAGGTCTCCTTATCTGAGGAAGGATGTTCTTGCTATAGAGGGAGTGCAGCGAAGGTTTACCAGACTGATTTCTGGGATGGCGGGACTGACGTATGAGGAGAGATTGAGTCGGTTAGGATTATATTCGCTGGAGTTCAGAAGAGTGAAGGGGGATCTCATAGAAACCTATTAAATTCTAACAGGACTTGACAGGGTAGATGCAGGAAGGATGTTCCCGATGGTGGGGGAGTCCAGAACCAGGGGTCATAGTCTAAGGATACGGGGTAAACCATTCAGGACAGAGATGAGGAGAAATTTCTTCACCCAGAGAGTGGTGAACCTGTGGAATTCGCTACCACAGAAAGCAGTTGAGGCCAAAACATTGTATGTTTTCAAGAAGGAGTTAGATATACTTCTTGGGTCTAAAGGGATCAAAGGATATGGGGCGAGAGCGGGAACAGGTTACTGAGTTGGATGATCAGCCATGATCATAATGAATGGCGGAGCAGGCTCGGAGGGCTGAATGGCCTACTCCTGCTCCTATTTTCTGTGTTTCTATGGAGTGGTATGACACTCACCTTTCCTGGCCTAATGAGGTAATTAACATTTTTTCAATACTGCATCCAGAACCTGGGCACCAAACACCTGCTGCTCACAGCCAACCATGCCTGCTTCACCAATGAGGCTGGCCTCTTCCTCCCTTCCTGAGGAAATTCTAAATTCCTTCTGGCTCTCATCAGCTCCAGCATGACCGTCAGAGAAAAGTCTTCCTTTCATTTATTTCCCTCCACATGCCTTCACATTCAAGGTTTCCTTGGTGGGTCGTCATCATACCCACACTCTCTGATTGGTCAGGAAACCAGGAAGTGGGATGCTAATGCCGTGGCTGAGTTAAAGAGCAGATTGCTGACCCACAGACCAGTCTCCCTGTTGCATGCAGGTCTGTTCAGATAAAATTCCTCCCTATCTCTCTCCCACCAGCCACACATATCAGGAAACCATAGGCAGTGCACCCAGGTGTGGCCATTGAGCACTGGTAGTGTAAACTTGTAAACTTTGCTCTATAATGTTTTTCAAGAAGAGTTATGCTGTTTCTAATAGCACATTAATCAGTGGAAAATTGCCAAGGAAATAGATCATAAGTGGCTTGTTGACAGAGCCACAACCAAAACATAAGTCTTGGAGTTTACAGTGAGGGATAAAAAGCCATTTAGACATATATTGGTACCTACACCATAATGTTTGCTAGCTATTATTGAGAATTCATCTCTGCCCTGCCATTTACATTGTTATCTTTGTACTATAGGGTAGTAAATCCTCTTTCATCCCTGAGTAGCAGATAATCCATTCCTGGAAGAAACAAGATTTAATTAATTTTCTTATCGAATAAACAAAAATTACTGAATAGTAAATAAGGGTATTGGACCCAATCTTATTAACTATAAATCAAAATCAAAGTACGGCAGATGCTGGAAATCAGAAATAAAAACAGAATGATGAGATCATTCCTGTCAAGGCTGTAGACCGCACATGGTAGCTCAAAATATTACACCAGCCTCATTCATCCCACTGTAAATGGTCGTGCATTTGTAAAGGTATAGTCAAATATCTAAACTATCCTGGTACTTGATTGGCTTTGTTGTTAAAAACTTCACATTGATACAAGACTATTAGTGAATGATTAGCAATAATATTGAAATAGTTCTCCTTTACCACTTTTGGAAATGGACCCATTCAATGTACATGCATATGCTATTTCCTGCTCCAATTTGGGTTACTTTATTTTTAACTACATTAAAATTCATCTGCCGTTCCACAGCCCATCAGTTTAATTTGTCATCCCCAAGTTACTCGTTCTGTTTTTAATAGATCTGACGTAAATTAGATCTTGGGGGAGAATAAATTCTGTGCGTACTACAGGCGCTAATACAACACTGTTTAACTTTAGCAATAACACTATCTAAATAAGTCATCAAATTAACGGAAGAATTCTGATGTCAGAGCTCCAATCCATTGGTTAAGTATGAGTGTCATTGAACCACAGCACCCACTGTTCAAAAGTAGCTGAGCCACAAAGTATATGTAGTCTTTGCAGTAATCTGCTAGTTTGATGAGAAAATGTGAGTAGTGCACCTAGATGAGTCACAAATGGAAACGTATGAACACATTAAGTTGTACTGCAGATGGAGTGGAAAATAATAACATAGTCTGTAGGAGTAAAATTAAGAAGTTCGATTAAAAATTAATTGCATATTTTAATAAAATAATGTTTATTTTTATTTTCTAATAAGGTACAGATAGTGGATGATATGGAGGGAATTAGAAAGTTGTACTTCAATTGTGAAATTCTATTGGTGTTGCACAATGTGAGTGCAGCTGAAATAGTTTGTGAATCATAGAATGGTTACAACACATCATGCCCATGCCAGCTCTCTGCAAGGGCAGTTCAGCTAGTCCCACTCCCATGCTCTTTCCCTCTAGCCCTGCAATTTTCTTTCCCTTCAGCTGCTTAAACATTTCCTTTTGAAAGTCCCGATTGTATCCACCTCCACCACACTCTCAGATGGTACATTCCAGAATCTAAACATTCACTGTGTGAAACCTCAACTACTTCTTAATTACTCACCTAACAGATTCAATTGGGTTCCCTGCTCACCTTTAATCCTGCCCCATGGAAACAGATTGACTTGACATCAGGATCCCAATCCGACATCAATGTCTGGGACTGTCCCACCCTGCAAGCACTGGAAACCACCACCACCGAGCTGGGAAAAATATGCCTGTTATTTTTTGTTGTATGATTGCTTCAAGAATGATATCCCTTTAAGAACTCATTATGCTAATGAGCTAAGTACCAGGACATATTCATGTGACTAGAAGCCATAGTTACTCTACAACTATAACATCCTAGACAAAGGTTTTGTACATAGTTTGCTCTGTGTTGTATATGCTAGTTTAGCTGTTAATAAACCTGTTAGGGATCTTCAAAGAACTGGAATCCACGTAACTCATTGTGTTTAAGATAACATAAACAACACATGACATGGTGGCAGCTGCGGTGAAAAGACTAGCTATAACCTTGAAGACCATGGGAAAAACAGCAAACCAGTGAAAAAACGTTACAACAAGTATTTGAAAAGAGTGAAAGAAATATTGGCCCAAAGAGGGGAAAGAAGAAAAAACTTACCTCCAGCTGTGGGAGACAGAGCACTGAACGACAGGCTGCAAATAGATTCCTGTGGTCGGGGTGAGTCATTGTGCCGACCGTCGAGGAATCCCGGTTTAGAGAAAATGCTTTGAAGTGCTTGGAAAATTGAATTTTTTTAACCTCCGTGGGAGAGAGAAAATAAAACGGGGAAAACCCAATTCCTCTCTCATGCTGATCGGGGTCTGCGCCATTACAGGAGGCATCCAAAAAAAAAGCAGCGCAGGAAACCCCAAGCACTGCAGAGTATCCATTGAAGCAGTCAAGCTGCAAAAATTATTAAACCAGTCAACTGTGAAGAAGATAAATAAACTCTAGCAAAAAAAAGCGAAGGGGAAAACCCTTGAACTATCGAACAGCAGTGTAAACATACAAACTGAAGTGCTGAAAGCAAAATAAACAGAGAATACTGTCAAGCACCTGTTACTCTCCATCAAAATAACTATTCTAAATAAAAGAGATTTTCTTAAAGGAAAATAGCGCAGAGATAATAGAACAAGTTTAAAAACCAATTTTAAACCACAAATAGAAGTCATAATAAATACAGTGCTGAAGGCAGACAGAGCGCTTAAATACAGAGTAGAAAGCAAAAAAACAGCAAAAAGATGGATATCAAATTTCCTGGTATGAACTGGAAGGCCATTGATATCCTATTCGAGTTCAAATTTTTTAAACAGAGAATGCAGTTACGCTTCACAGGCCAAGCAGTTGTAGAACCAAAGAAGCAAGCTGTAAAAATACTGATAGCAGTTGCACATGAGGTGTTATACAGATTCAATACATCTGACTTATACAAAGGGGACCAGAGAGATCCCGCAAAGATATGGAAAGTGAGAGAAGTTCAGCTTCGGGTAAGAGTGAATTTTAGAATTCATCACCTGGAATTGATGTCTGAAAGGTAACAGCCACAAGAATCAATTTGTCAGTAGATGCCATAGTAAGGGCAATGAATCTGATTTTCAAAATTGAGCTGTCAGAGTGAATAATGGAGCTGGTGATTGTTTCAATACTGTCATGGTCCTGTAGTTTTTTTTTCTGGGAATATGCGGTTTGCCTTTAAGGCTTGCAAAGGATCGGTATTGCTTTAAGAACCGGCAAGCCTCAGGAGTTATAGGAAGGTGCATTTTTGTTGCCTTAGAAACAGTGATTTCGAGACTGGGATTCAAAGGGTACATTCTCATTACCATAGATACAGCCACTGGGAGTGAGTATCAAGTGATAAATTTGTTACAATTTAATTTTGAACTGGCCTTTTAGTTGAAGATAGTTTGTTCTAACAGAACACAGACACAGAGGACACACAGACAGACAGCTGTGGTGTTTAGCACTTGAAAAAAGAGCACTCAACCATTTAAGCTGAAGGAATAGGATTTTAGTCTGTTTAATTATCATCACTGAAAATTCTAAAAAAAAAGTCAAACCAAAACAGAGATCTCTGGTAATTTAAACTGAAGGAAGGGAAGTTAGACTGTGACAATATTTTATCCTTCATAAACTCTAAAGTCAGATTGATTCCATTGAAAGTGTTCGCAAGTTGTTAATTGTTGAAATCCATCGCAGAAGAAGGAAAGCATCACCTACTGCTAGAGTTAGACTATGATTGTTCTATTGTGGAAGAACCTTTTTTTTCTGCATTGGACGGATGTGAGGACTTCAAGCAACATCTGTGAGGACTTCAAGCAACATTGGACTGTAAATTTGCAAGGACTCTAATTTTTTCTATTTTAAATGTTGTTTATATCTTCATAGTGTTTAAGAATTTAGTTCTTCTAATTAAAGAGTTAATTTATTGATTTAAAGACACCTGGTTTGGTTAGCTTCATTCAGGGGTTAATAGATGGTACAATTTGGCTGGGTCTTTCTTTAATTTGGAAAGTTTTAAATAATATGTTAGGCAATATGTGGAGCGACCTGATTGAATTATCAGTGCATTTCTCCCACCACAACAGAATCGTATATTTTGATTGGGGACTTTGACTGGAGCGGTCGGTCATAACAATACCTATTGAAGCATTTTAAAATTATCTCTTGGGGAAAAAGAAAGGTCACAGTATTGATGCACTGCTAGAAGATGGCAGGAAATACGAAGCCATTGTAGCTGGTCCCCATCAGATAAGCCAGAGGTACTGAATCTATATAACCCCTCATGTGCAACTGCTATCAGTATTTTTACAGCCAGCTTCTTTGGTTCTACAACTGCTTGGTCAGCATCCACAAGCACTATGTGCAGCTGATAGTATTGGCACAATAACCAGATCAGAAAAAACAAGCAAGCTGTGTGGTAAGTGTGGTTTGTCTCACTCAATACAAAGTTGCCCTGCATTTCAAGACCTGTGCAAGGCATGTGGTGCAAAAGGACACTGGGCCCACCTAATCTCCAAAGACATAGCCAGAAGTCACAATAGGACACAAACAAACAGAAGGCAGGTGCAGCAACAGGGCAACAGCAGCAAGAAGAGCACTAGAGACCTGGTAAAGGCAAACTGATACACAAAACACACAACAAAATACACCCGAGACAAGGTGTAGAGTGGAGTGACTCTCGGCCAGAAGATGAGCAGGCGCTTCACATTGTGAACCTGGCACATTGTGTTTATAAAGTCAAACAACTGGAAGCTTTTGCTACTATTAACATCGGCTGGATTTTACCAGCCCCCCAACATTGAGCTTGATGCTGGGAAGGCCCCACCCCATATTGCCGGCGGCGGCGAGGCTTCATGGCAGACCGCTGCCGTCTGGCGGCGGCATCATAATTTGAATATTTTAATGTATTTAAACTACTAAATTAACAACTTACACACTCCCGATGTCAGTCGCGGTTCCATATTGGTCGCAGCGGACGGCACTCCCATGCCTTCGGATTTCCATTCAGAGATCCAAGACGGAACACTGGTTGGGAAGGGGGAGCAGGTAAATTTTAAGGGTGTGGGGAGGGAGTGGGGTTAAATGTTTTCAATTGGTCTAGGGGTTGGTGGAAAGGGGTAAAGTTCATAATTTATTAACTTTGGGGGGGGTGGGGAAAGTCGAGAGCACAAGGTAACTTTTCTTTGGGGGGTAGATTGCAACTAATGAATTTGATGGTAATTAGGGTTGTGGCGGTCTGCCCCAGCCATGTAAATGAGCCCCTGCCATTAATATCACAGCAGCTCCACGGAGTAAATCCCGCACATGCGCCCCGCCATCTTTGAAGCTCGCCAATGGGACAAGTGGCGAGCTGGTAAAAGTCAGCCCATCATGTGCCCAAAGAAAGTTGGCAAACATATACTCAGGATTAAGATCGACACTGGAGCTAGTGAAAATATCCTGCCAGTCCAAATCCTGAAGAATATGTATCGGGGTTGTTGGAAATTAATGATACAACTGACAATTGTAAAGCTAATTGCATACAATGGGTCACCCATCTCTTACAGTGGCACACTAACAATGCAATACAGTGATGGCAAATTAGCATGGAAACCACAAATATTTTACCTGATGGACAAGAGAGGACCAGCAGTGGCAGGACTACCAGTGTGTAAGGACCTCAATATCGTGACTATTCACAAGGTCATCAAGGTACCTATTGCAGCAGAAGATACCAAGAGTACCTGCATTAAGTCAGGCCAGAACCTCCAACAAATATACCCAGGCTGCTTCGATGCCATAGCAGATTTCAAAAGCGATGCCATACTGCACCTCAGAGAGGATGCATTCCCTGTGTCCAGCCCCCTGATTTCTGAGATTGAGTCACAATTCCTCCAGGATCTCAGTGGTTCTGGTTTGGAGAGTATCAGCACCTTCTCGGAGATGCCACACCAAGAGAATGAAAATCCGAATTCAGATGGTGAACAGGCAGTGTTTCTTCACAGTCCAGTGAATCAGAAGAAGAGATTGATGTTTTAAGCATTGAGAAGCAAAGGCTGGCAGTGGGGAACATTCCAAGGGAAAATCTGCTGTGTCTGTGGACAGGACTTTAAACTAACAGAACAGCGGGAGGGTTTGAGTAAAGGGAAATTTAGAAATCCAAAGAGAGAGGTCAGGGGGTTGGAGCAGGATAGTGATATGGGGAAATGTCAACAGAATGGGACAGGAAGGGACAGAGAATTTAACAAAAATTGTACATCAGCAAATAAGGTCATTGCAGGGAATAGAGGTAAAAAATTAAATTAAATTTCCTTTATCTGAATGCACGAAGCATCTGTTAAAAGATAGATGAACTAGTGGCACGATAGAGGTAAATGATCTAGATCTAATTGCCATTACTGAGACATGGTTACAAGGAGATCAAAGTTGGGAAATGAATATTTCAGGGTAAACAATATTTCGTAGAGACAGAAAGAATGGTGGGAGTAGTTTACTGGCCTCCCAACAGTAGTTATATTATTGGACAGAACATTAAATGGGAAATTATTGGAGCTTGTAACAAAGGCAATGTATTTATTGTGGGGACTTTAATCTGCATATAGACTTGGACAAACAAATTGGCAACAATGTTCTCGAAGATGAATTTGTAGAATGTTTACTTGACAGTTTCTTGGAGCAATATGTTGTAGAACCAACTAGGGATAAAGTTATCTTAGATCTCGTATTGTGTAATGAAATGGGGTTAATTCGCAATATCATCAAAAAAGATCCACTGGGAAATAGTGATCATAATATCATTGAATTTCATGTTAAGTTTGAAAGTGACATATGTGACAACAAGAATGTTAAATTTAAAACCAATTACAAAGGTATGAGGGGAGAACTGGCTAAGGTCAATTGGGTAAATAGAATAAAAGGTATGGCAGTAAATGAACAGTAGGAAATATTTAAATAAACATTTCAAAGGGGTCAACAAAAGTACATTCCTTTGAAAAACAAAAACTTGTCAATAAAGACTCATCTGTATAAGTTAAGGAGAGTATTAGACTAAAAGAGGAGGCTTACAATGTTGCAGAAAATAGTAGCAAGTCTGAGGATTGGGAGTGTTTTAAAAACCAGCAAAGGGTCATGAAAAAGTTGATAAAAAGGGAAAAAATAGAATGACAGTAAACTAGCCAACAATATAAAAACAGATTATAAAAGTTTTATA